>NC_137045.1:22168884-22226384 GCF_032717465.1 Coenobita brevimanus | reverse complement strand
GCAGAGAAGGCTGACGCATTCTTTACTGCATACGGGTATCAAGCTCGTAAGCAAAACACCTGGAGCAGAAAAGATACTGCCAAGTCTGGGAAGCCGTCTCAGACTGAATCCCAGCACCAAGGCCGTTCTCAGAGTAATGGCCAAGGTCCAAAACCACAGAAGGACCAGGGGCAAAATACACAGCAGCCTGCTTGGAAGCGGTACAACAAGCACCCCAACCAGCAGCAGTTCCCCAAGCAGCAGCAGCAGCAATACAAGGACAAGCCACGTAAACCTCAGTCAGGTCAATTAGTGTATCGGAGGCAGGAGGCAAATGCAGCCTTCATTTCACAAGTACCCGGTGGTACCATCTCTACCAGTACAGGTACTTCCCAACACTTCACAAGTCCCCCTCCGACCATGAACTCTCCTCAGACACCTAGTTCCCAGGGCGCCACGTTTGCTGCATCGGTTGTTCCGCAGTCTCATGAATGACTGGCTGCTACCTCCTCAGACCCTTCCACCAACAACACTGCCTTTCTTGTTCAGCCAGGATCTGTGGGAGGTGTTTCTGTAAATGTCCTGAGGGACAATGGTTCCTCAGGTTGCTCTGTTAAGCAGAGTTTAGTTCGGCCTGATGAGTATACAGGTCGACAGATCCAAGTTAGACTTATTGATGGATCAGTGAGATTGTTCCCTGAGGCACGTATCCAGGTGGCGTCTCCATTTTTCACTGGCTTGACAGCTGCAGTTGTCATGCCAGAACCTTTATTTGACCTCATCTTAGGCAACATACCTGGCATCAAAAATAGTTGTGCTGTAGATGTTGCTACTCAGACTTCGGCTGCTGCGATAACATGAGCCATGGCCAAGGCTCCAAATCGCGTCACTCCGTTGACCGTCGCAACGCCGCAAGATCTGATTCGTAGTCAAGATGTTGTCCAAGAGCAACAGACTGACTCGACACTTGCCTCAGTGCGCAAGAAGCTGGAGGGTAAAGTGATCAAGTATTCACGGGGAGGACAAGCCAGGTTCCTTTGTAAGCGAGGACGGCTGTACCGTGAGTCACAGACACCCCAGGGTGAGGTTCGACTGCAGTTTGTCGTTCCTGCAAAGTATCGCCGAGCAGTGTTTGAATTAGGTCACTGTTCAGCGATGGGAGGTCACATGGGTCAAAAGAAGACCTCTGATCGCATCCATGCTGACTTTTTCTGGCCAGGAATGGGACGGGAAATAACGAGGCTCGTACGTTCCTGTGATGTGTGTCAGCGTACCACTGACCGGGGACGTGTCCGTCCTGCGCCATTGAAGCCAATGCCCATAATCTCTGAACCGTTCGAGAGAGTAGCAGTTAACATAGTTGGGCCAATCTCTCCTAGGGCTAGTGATGGATCAAAGTATATCCTCACTATAGTTGATTTCAGCACACGGTGGCCTGAAGCCGTGGCCCTTAAGAATATAGAGGCCGTCACTGTTGCTGAGGCATTAATTGAAGTGTTCTGTCGTGTAGGTATCCCTAAGGAGGTCTTAAGCGACCGGGGTTCGCAGTTCACTTTGGCAATGATGAACGAAACATTCAGGTTGCTGTCCATCCGAGGCTTACGAACTACGCCGTATCATCCCATGTGTAACGGGTTGTGTGAGAGGTTCAATGGAACTCTCAAGATGTTGAGGCGCATGACCGCCGAACAGCCAAAGGAATGGCCACGGTTCATTGCTCCTCTTCTATTTGCTTATCGAGAAGCCCCACAGCATTCATTGAAATTCTCACCCTTTGAACTGGTGTATGGGAGGTCGGTCCGAGGCCCACTTCAAGTCCTTCGTGAGTTATGGGATGATGAAGAACCCGACCCTGAAGTCAAGACCACCTACACCTACGTCCTTGATTTGGCTGACCGCCTCCAGTCGCCGTGCGAGTTAGCTAAGGAAGAACTGATCAAGGGGCGTGAAGTTCAAAAGGCTTATTACGATAAGAAGGCAAAGCTTCGGAAGTTTAGTCCAGGCGATAAATGCTTGGTATTACTCCCCACTGCCCAGAACAAGTTATTGGCGCAGTGGAAGGGTCCATTCGATGTAGTAGAGCGCATTTCAGACCTCAACTACATAATACAGATGGGGAATCTTCGTAAAAGGTTCCACATTAACATGTTGAAGGCTTATCATGAGTCAGACCCCGAGGAGACTGGCTTACGAGTAGCTGATGATAGTGACCAGCCACTGGAAGAAACCGGGGCAGCTGCGGTGATCCCAGCTGATGACCATGATGACGAGCCCTTAACCGCTCAGTCCCATCAGGAAGAGACTGTCGGAGATGTTTTACTTAACCCTGACTTAGCAGTAGGGGACCAGAATGCCTTATGGTCACTGCTCTGTCAGTATGCTGATGTCTTCTCAGACCAACCTAGACTTGCAAAGGTTGTCATAAAATTGAGTTGACCAGCAATGCTCCTATAAAGGTTAAGCCATATCCGATTCCCATGCGACTACAGGGTGCAGTAGATAAGGAAATTGCTGACATGGAGACTGCAGGCATTATCGAAAAGTCCTCATCTCCTTACTGTAGTCCGATGGTAGTAGTCCGCAAGAAAGATGGTGGAGTCAGGATCTGTGGCGACTATAGAAGGCTCAATGCAATCACCAAAGTGGATGCTGAGCCAATGGGTGACCATATTGCCATCTTCTCCAAGCTGGCAGGGTCACGATATTTCACGAAGCTCGACCTAGCGAAGGGATTCTTCCAGATTCCCCTTCATCCTGAGAGTCGTCAGTTCACTGCCTTTGCTACTCCTAGGGGGTTGTACCAGTATAAAGTCCTCCCATTTGGACTTACCACTTCCCCAGCAGTATTCAATCGTGCCATGAGACAAGTGCTCCATGGTATTGTAGGAGTAGAGATGTTCGTTGACGATGTCCTCGTTCATTCCGCCACATTGGAGGAGCACCTCAGACTCTTGGAAATTGTCTTCAGTAGACTCCAGAGTTTCAACATGACTGTGAAGCCTAGCAAATGCAAGATTGCTCACAGTGAGGTGGAGTTCCTCGGTCATATTGTTGGCAACAATCACTGCAGGTGTCAGGGTGACAAGATCAGGAAGGTTAAAGAAGCCCCGAGACCCGTGACCAAGAAACAGGTTAGGGCATTTCTTGGCCTAGTGGGATATTATAGGAGTTTTATCCCCAACTTTGCTCTCATTGCCCAACCGTTGTACGAAGTGCTACGGAAATATGCTCCAAACACCATTGAATGGGGAGAAGCGCAAGAGAGATCTTTTGCCACCCTCAAGAATATGTTGTGCAAGGAGCCCATTTTGCAGTTGCCTGATTCCAGCAAACCTTTCATACTGCACACTGATGCTTCACAAGATGGAGTAGGTGCTGTATTGATGCAGGAATCGGAAGGTGGAATCTTCCCAGTGGCATACCACAGCCGTAGGCTAAAACCCGCCGAGAAGAATTACAGTACTGTTGAGAAAGAACTCTTGGCTGTGGTTGATGGTGTTAAAAAATATTATTATTATTTACTTGGGGCATCATTTGTTCTGGAAACTGACCATATGCCACTCACTAGTCTTAGCACGACCAAGACGGCTAATGCAAGATTGACACGCTGGACACTGTATTTACAGCAGTTTAACCTTGTTGTGAGAGACATCAAGGGAAGTGATAACGTAGGTGCAGACCTGATGTCTCGCCTACTAACTGCTAACATGGGCAGTTGTTGTATGCTGGGTTCCGTGATAGGCATCCTCAGAGATTTGAGTAATCCAAGGACTAGCCTGGTTCCTAGTCAAAAGTGTAGACCTGACGTCTCACTTGTTGGCCCCACAGGACACAGTATGTCCAGGGCCTGTACATACACATGTACTGTAGGTTAAGGGGGAAGAGAGAACTCCGCAGAGGCGACTTGAGGCTATGGAAGACCCAAGTTTGCACAAGGATTCTCAGCTCCCCAATACTAATATAAGTACTGTAGGTTAAGGGGGAAGTTCGAGAGAGAACTCCGCAGAGGCGACTTGAGGCTATGGAAGACCCAAGTTTGCACAAGGATTCTCAGCTCCCCGATACTAATATAAGCACTGTAGGTTAAGGGGGAAGTTCAAGAGAGAACTCCGCAGAGGAGACTTGAGGCTATGGAAGACCCAAGTTTGCACAAGGATTCTCAGCTTCCCGATACTAATATAAGTACTGTAGGTTAAGGGGGAAGTTCGAGAGAGAACTCCGCAGAGGCGACCTGAGGCTATGGAAGACCCAAGTTTGCACAAGGATTCTCAGCTTCCCGGTACTAATATAAGTATTGTACTGTAGGTTAAGGGGGAAGTGAGAACTCCGCAGAGGCGACTTGAGGCTATGGAAGACCCAAGTTTGCACAAGGATTCTCAACTTGCCGACCATAATCGTGTGCTATAATTAATGGCGACCTCGAATGTACGTCGTAGCACTGACTGCTAGGCAGAGAGAGTAATTGTAACATGATAAAATTTTGTCTCATTGACATTTTCGATGCTCCACCTCAAATGGTTTTGCAGGTTCAGCAATGGGGGTAGCAGTTTTGCTGTGCGGGCCAGCTGATCGTCTGCCGCACGCTGCCGCCTCTTCTCTGCCTTCGTCGTCGCCATATTATTTGCTGTGTCATTTTACACGTAGGTACAGTTACACTACAACTGTCACACCTACACCGTGTATTACATACACCACGCTACACAACAATTAGTTGTCAGTGTAAATGTAGCGAATTTTCGCTCAGTTTGACCTGAGTACAGGATTTTCACCGTCGTCACGGAGTTTTTCCCTCAAGCTTGCTTCTATTAACGTAAATACGAGGTTTTTTCGCTCACTGGCGACTGCGACTTTCTCCTGTAGCAGGATAGCACACACACCACAGTGTGAATCTTGTGCGAATGACTTAGGATGTGTACATATATATATATATCCACAAATTTTTTTCCCATAAGGAAAAAATTTAACTTTGTAAGGGCGTAATGTCACGGCGAATTTCCCTTTTGTGAGAAGCCACGAACTATTAGTGGAAAACTCACTGTGTATCGCTCAGCTAACCGTTTCTCCCTCCATTTCGGAGTATACTTTTCAAAACATTCGTCACTTTCAAAAGTGACCGATTTAATGCACGTCACTAAGTGCTCTACTGAGTGATACAATTGTTTCTTTATCGTTTGCCTCTGCTTGCCTAAACCGTTAGCCACGCCTTCTTCCGGTGGCTCGTGCGTCCTGCCTATACATTATTTGAATTCAGTCTAGTGTTTGCTGTGACGGAGAGAGGTCCTGTGCCAGCAGTGTGAGAGGTCAGCTAGTACCCAAACTCCACTTCACAGTTAATCCAGTCCTCCCACCCCCCGGGTGATACATAGCATTCATCGACCGGTATTTCCTTTTGTATAATCCTAGTTTTAAGAGCTTAGTTAAGGTGTTTTCCTAGGCGTCAGTATTTAGCTTTTGTGTGAGTGAGTGCGTCTCATTTAATTGATTTGAATTGTAACGTTAAATTTATTTTTTTGTGATTAATAAATTTAACAGTTCTTTTTCTTGAGCTCAGTGTAAAGTAAAATCTTGTTTCATTTCTCCAAATTTAGCTTATTTTCCATATAGCTCCTAGCTTGCATAAACGTCTTGTTGTATTAACTTAAAATCCGTTGTGCCATAGGAGTTAAGCATCGGCAAGAACCTGATGTTAGTATTAGTTATTTATTATCAGGGGTGAAGTAACTTTCTCCAGAGGCTAACAGTACAGTAATTCAGCAATTGTGAGTAATTAGTCTCTGCTGTGTACTGTTGAGAAAGTTTATAAATTCTCGTTCTTGGAGAATCGTAGCAAGTCAGCGTAAAGTAATCGTTGCTTGATGTAGCAAGACAATCATTGTCTCTGCTCTTCAATATTATTGAATATTAATATCAATTTAAATAATATTTAAGCAATTTATTCCAAAATTACCGTGATATTATAAAAACCCCGTGACATATATATATATTATATATATATATATACATATATATATACATATATATACATACATGTATATATATATATATATATATATATATATATATATATATATATATATATATATATATATATATATATATATATATATATATATATATATATATATATATATATATATATATATATATATATATATATATATATATACATATATATATATATATATATATATATATATATATATATATATATATATATATATATATATATATATATATATATATATATATATATATATATATATATATATATATATATATATATATATATATATATATATATATATATATATATATATATATATATATATATATATATATATATATACCATATATATATATATATATATACGATATATATATATATATATATATATATATATATATATATATATATATATATATATATATATATATATATATATATATATATATATATATATATCGTATATATATATATATATATATATATATATATATATATATATATATATATATATATATATATATATATATATATATATATATATATCGTATATATATATATATATATATATATATCGTATATATATATATATATATATATATATATATATATATATATATATATATATATATATATATATATATATATATATATATATATATCGTATATATATATATATATATATATCGTATATATATATATATATATATATATATATATATATATATATATATATATATATATATATATATATATATATATCGTATATATATATATATATATATATATATATATATATATATATATATCGTATATATATATATATATATATATATATATATATATATATATATATATATATATATATATATATATATATATATATATATATATATATATATATATATATATATATATATATATATATATATATATATATATATATATATATATATATCGTATATATATATATATATATATATATATATATATATATATATATATATATATATATATATATATATATATATATATCGTATATATATATATATATATATATATATATATATATATATATATATATATATATATATATATATATATATATATCGTATATATATATATATATATATATATATATATATATATATATATATATATATATCGTATATATATATATATATATATATATATATATATATATATATATATATATCGTATTATATATATATATATATATATATCGTATATATATATAATATATTTTTTTATATATATCGTAATATATATATATATATATATATATATATATATCGTATATATATAAGCTCACACAGGTGCAGATAAGCATGTTTCTGAGATGGAGGATCCGCAGACAGGCTTGTATAGGCCTATGTGAGATGACCGTGGCCTGTTTTAGGCCCGATTCACACAACCCATTTTGGTTCCGACAGGCAGTCCGCCGGCTTGACGCCATCGAGATTTCTTACATGCATTATAATGTAACTATTCACATGACCCGTCAAGCTGACTTTCCGTCAGCTGATCGACACGTCACGGATATCTTCTCGAGAAATCCTGGCCGGCTAGGTGGCGACTTGACGCAGGCCTGACGGGTTGGTGATGGCTCATGTGAACGGGGATATGGTACGTAGCGTACCTGTCCATTCCACGACCCGCCGTTACCGCCTTGTTCATGCAGTTAACACATACAGTTCATTGTTTGGCATCATGGACGAAAGGCTGATCGAACTTGTGCGTTCTTATGAAGAATTATTTGATATGACTAACCAGATGTTCAGTGATAATCTGCATAAAGATATGATTTGGAAAGTGATTGGTGAGGAAGTAAACAATCCTGGTATGTCATTAGTTTATTATACATGAAATTATAACTCATAATCTTTGCAGGTAAAATTCACTTTTTTCTAGCCTTAACCCCTACACCGCGGGCTTGTTTACCAATGACTTGCGTGTGCAGCGGGGTTATATGGGCTCCGACAGACTCTCAAAAAAATCTATCTATCTATCTATATACCTAGGCTGCTTCCCCCAAGGAAAGGGAGGTAGCCGAGACAGGACGACTCACTCTCCATTTACTCATCCATTCAAACACATTCATTCGCATCTTAGCCCCAAAGGGGAGAACGGACAGATCCTCACCGCACCACACCGCACAAGGGTCAACTGGGCAATGCAATCAGTGACATCCGCAGCAGGGCCCGACAGCAGAACTGGTTTACCCCTGCCACATCATAACAGACCCATCCCCTTACCCGCACCTGACCTGACTAGCTGATCAGACCAAATGCGGGAGAATATCCCCTCAGGGCTGCGTCATCACTTATTCATTCACAATTTCTCTCCATTTATTTCTGTCACGCACAGCCACTCTTCCTTGCTCAACAGACATCCCTCTCGCATCCAGCGCTCTCTTCACACTGTCCATCCATCCTATTCGTGGTCTTCCTCTCAGCCTTACACCTCTCACATCAGATCTAGTTATCTTTTTCACCAATCGCTCATTATCCATTCTCTCCATATGCCCAAACCATTGCAACACCCTCTGCTCAACTCTACCAGCCATCTCCCGAACAACTCCAGTTCTCCTTCGCACTTCATCATTTCGCACCCGATCCATACGCGTCCTCCACACATACTCCTCAGACATCTCATCTCCATTACATTCAAACTTTTCCTCTCTGCTACACCCATATTCCATGTTTCAGACCCATATAATGCAGTCGGTACCACAACACCCTCATACAGCCTTCTCTTTACATCCATTCTAAGCGAACGACATTTAAACACTTTTTTCATTCCTCCCAGCACCTTTCCTACTTCATTTATTCTAAACTTCACTTCTGCATCTATTCTTCCATCCACAGCAACATGTGACCCTAGATATTTAAAACAATCTACCTCCTCAAGCAACTCACCATTCAAAACTATATTCATCCCCCTACCATCTATCAACCTCGTACACTTCATCACTTTACTCTTATTCTCATTTACTTTCAATTTCCTCCTTTCACACACCCTTCCAAACTCCTCTCAAAAAATATTTGCCAAAAATCAGTTATTAGTCCTAGACTAATAAAATTACATATGCTTATGGCACATACCTTCAGCTTTCTCCTGGAATGATTGTTGAGCCTTCTTCGGTTACCGTAGGACTTGTGGAGACCTCTGAAGTAGGGTAACGAAGTCTCCACTTTACACTTCCCGACAACCCGTAATATGATTACCACAGCCAGATACAAACACTATAAACACTATTCTACAATTTTCAAGTAGTTTGGGATCCATACTCAAAAAAAAAAAACACTGTGAAAGCAATGGAAATTACGAGCGCGTCTGATTGTCGCACTGGCACTAGTTCGCTCTTGGTAGTCTGTCATTTATTATTCATAAAACCCCTCACACTTTATATTTCTATTACTATATAACACTTATATATATATATATATACAGTCTTTATCCATAAATTTCCTTCAGTAGTATTAGTTTATTGTCACTGTAGGGATTCAATTTCTTTCAGTAAAATACGTAGCATTCACTTTCTCGTCCTGTATACTGGCATTGAGAGTGAATGTCACTTTCATCTTCACTCTCATAACACATAGCATTCAGACATGCTAGAGTGAAACTTTCACTTTCATTACTCCTAGGGTATATACTCGTATTCTTATAATACTACTCATTTACATTTCTATTTACGTTCTCTATTTTATTTACGTTATTTACATTTCTATTTTATTTACACTGTGTTGTGCACTGTCACTTGAAATAACTTATAAAACTATTTTCCATTGTTCACGTATATTTACATTCATTACTTTCACTTGCTGTTTACACATTATTTACACATTATTTACAATTCCACTTGCACTGTTTTACTCAATAGAAAGATCGTAGTCACTCTTTTATCAATTGTCAGCCCTTTACCTCTTTCCACACGAGGTTTAGTAGGGGTAAAGGTCACAGGGCCATTTGCATGGGGGTGAAAAAAGGCCTTGAAGTCAGCAAGAAGAAACATACGTACTCTCACTTCGGAAGATGAGAGTGAACTAACGGAGGACCAGCCTGGAGGCCTGCTAGGGGTTATTCAGAGTTACCAATATTACTTCTTGAAACAGCTAAGTCTAGCACTGATATGATTGGCAGGAAATCTAGACAATACATTATAAATTTGGTAGTTCCAGGTGAATGTAAATATCACTTAGGCTTCTCCCTTCCCTCCTTACATGTATATTTATTACGAAAATAGATTAGAGGCCTACTTAGGAGATATATATATCAGAGCTACCAATGTTATATCTTGAAACAGCTTTGTCTAGCACTGATACGATTGGCAGGAAATCTAGACAATACATTATAAATTAGGTAGTTCCAGGTGAATGTAAATATCACTTAGGCTTCTCCCTTCCCTCCTTACATGTATATTTATTACGAAAATAGATTATACGGCATATTTCAAGAGGAAAAAAACAGTGAAAATTAGCGAACGAGTGCACGTGAGGTGTTGTCAGGTGATAATTAGCCAATTCCAGGTGTATGGCACTCTCACTTACCTTATTTCTTTCTTGTATATATTATTTGGTATAAGAATAGGACATAGGGCTTATTTCAATGGATGAAATCAGTGAAAAATTCCAGGGAAGATTTACTTAGCGTAGCACGGCCGGGCAGGCGAGAGGATAGGGTAATGGAGGGGGGGTAGGGAGGGGAGTCAAGAACGGGGAGAAATGGCTAAATTGTCAACAATGGATGGGAGTACAGATGAGATTAGGAGTGCTGACTAGTGTTGGACATTGGCAGTACTGATAGATGATACAAGCCCCCACTTGGAAGCCCGGGTGAATTCAAAATAACACAGAATCACAAAAGCGACACCCCGCGGTATGATCCCTTGCTCCCAAGCGTCACGAAAGTGACGCCCCGCGGTTAAGGGGTTAATACAGGATATGCTATATCACTCCCAAGGCAGTACTCCAGCAGGACTACTGAAAAATACTTTGAATGTTTCTCTGACATTAAATGCAGTTTGATGAGCATTTCCACCTTCTCTAGGTAAATTTAGCAAATTATTTTGAGTGTGCTGACTTATTAAAACGACTAAACTTAGCCTTGGGCATTCTGAGGTACTGGTAGAATTTTACCTCATCATTTGCCAGTTCTTTATACAGGGTCCAGAATTCTTCCTCGAACTTTCTCTTTTTCAGTGACTGTTGTACCCATAACCTTTTCCTCTTTCTATGAACTTTTTCTTCCTCCTCTTCTAATAGTAGAACAATTGCTGCCAAATTCCTTAGAGACCGACCGGCCATGATCCTCACACAACAATGAGCACACACTGAATGACGATGCTGGACAGACCAGGAACGTGTCATGTGAATACACAACATTCTGACGGCATCAAGCCGAAGAAGTGCCTGTCGGAACCATAACGGGTCGTGTGAATCGGGCCTTACTGGGCGTGCTGGTGTCCTCTCAGTTTGAAATTGACTACAGTGAAGCCACAGTGTGCATTATCATGATATACATTTCTTTTTTTTTAATTGAGGATGACTGTGTGGGACGGGAAATCGATTTTCACATGGCACGATGACAGAAAATGAATGAGTACCTGACCCTACATAGATAAGACTATATTTCTATTACTAATCGTTAAAGGTCAACAGAGGGTTTGCCTGTTGTCAATGTGAATACGTTCATAGGAATATGCCGACATACTGGGAGCAATGTGCACATTCAAGATATAATACCCAGAGTATACAAAATTGCCTAAGTCAGAAGTTACCGATATGTAAAACTCGGTAATAAGCTCTAAATGCGCAAGGATGTTTTTCAACACGAACAGAAGGAACGTTACTTGGGGATTTTTTTTGATAAAATTACTTAGACGAGTCTTCGGACATACCGTCCACTGCCCTGACGTCGTTACCCAATGTTCTCAGCAAGCCCTCACAGAGCCAATGATCTCAAAAATTATGTCTTGATGTTTTTAATTAAGCGGTTTGTGGATGGGTTACTGGAAAATTTGTAGTGAAGGCAAATGTTGTTTGCTTCATCACCTGTTGTCAACGTAACGGTCGTTGCTTTAAATGTAATCCATAACTGTGGTGACCGAAGTAAGACAAAATAGCTATCAACTATTCGAGAAATTATAATATTCTCATTCTAGGTTCTATTTACCTTGATTCTCATTCAAGAGCTCTCGTACGTTAGTTACTGGTTCAGCCTATGTCTACTAATACCAAGTTGGATCACTTCTATCCAAGGCCCGATTCACACGACCCGTTATGGTTCCGACAGGCAGTCCTTCGGCTTGATGCCGTCAGAATGTTGTGTATTCACATGACAAGTTCCCGGTCTGTCCAGCATCGTCATTCAGTGTGTGCTCATTGTTGCATGAGGATCATGGCCGGTCGGTCTCTAAGGAATTTGGCGGCAAATGCTCTACTATTAGGAGAGGAGGAAGAAAAAGTTCGTGGAAAGAGGAAAAGGTTATGGGTACAACAGTCACTGAAAATGAGAAAGTTCGAGGGAGAATTCTGGACCCTGTATAAAGAACTGGCAGATGATAAGGTAAAATTTTTCAGTAGTCCTGCTGGAGCACTACCTTGGGAGTGATATAGCATGTCCTGTATTAAGGCTAGAAAAAACTGAATTTTACCTGCAAAGATTATGAGTTATAATTTCATGTATAATAAGCTAATGACACTCACCTGGTTGGTTTACTTCCTCACCAGTCACTTGCCATATCTTTATGTAGATTATCACTGTACTTCTTGTTAGTCATATCAAATAATTCTTCATAAGAATGCACAAGTTCGATCAGCCTTTCGTCCGTGATGCCAATAATGTACTGTACGTGTTATCTACATGGCCAAGGCGGTAACAGCGAGTCGTGAAATGGACAGGTATGCAATGTTACCTCGTTCACATGAGCCATCACCAACCCGTCAGGGAGGCGTCGTCAGCCAGCCGGCCAGGATTTCTCGAGAAGATATCCGTGACATGTCGGTCGGCTGGCGGACTGCTACCGCCGTCAGCTTGGCGGGTCGTGTGAAGTTACATTAGAATGCATGCAAGACATCTCGATGGCGTCAAGCCGCCGGACTGCATTTCAGAACCAAAACGGGTCGTGTTAATCGGCCCTAAAACGGGTCCATGCTGGCGCAGGGGACAGAGCATTGGAGTGATGTCAGCTGGCACGAAACCCAAGTTCAGCTGAAGGCTGACCGTGGTGGTGAGTGGATGTATGCTGCACTCTCCAGATCATAACACATTTTCAGTCCGAAGTGAGGGGAGGGACTAAAATGTGTGAGGGAAGGCATGGGGGTGTGAGGGAAGGCATGGGGGTGTGAGGGAACCAACTGCTTCGTTATACGGTTAAACGAGTCCGCACTTCTTCCCCTTCTTCGTTTTCCCTTATTATAAATGTTTAATTTGAGTCTGCCCTTTTATACATTTTCTGTTACTTTAAGCCGACTGACGTCACACACAAACCACGCCTCCCTGCGCCCTGAGGGAAAGTGAATCTACTTTGTATCAGCAGACTTAGGGTTCAGCGATGCAAGCCACTAGCGTTAATTCACTCGTTTCAGTGTTTTCTCCCTGATTCGACCTTCTTCGGTAACCTGTAGTACTTAACTGTTTCCTTCGATCATGACTGTCATGACAGCCGTTGACACTGCAAGAAATTACCGTGGACATTGCAAGAACTTACCATTATTAGACTATACATGCAGAGAATGTAAGCCTACTAGCTTCGCGTGCTTGTCATGTTCGATTAAAAAAAAAAAAAAACTTATTATAGAGATTAATATAATAGGATCCATTTTTTCTGGACAAAATTATATTCAGTATTCGGCAGACTGCGTTTGACGCCTATGATTAAACTTCGTTTCTAATACAACTTAATATTGAAGGCGTATGCCAGTATTTTTCGTATGGTCTGGAACATATGGGGACTTTTTTTTTTTTTTTTTTGCGGATTTTAGGGCCATATTCTTAAAAAATAATTCCTTCCCTTCAAAGGATTTTCCTTTCCCTTCAGTATGCGTAAAATTTCCTTGGAAGGGAAGGAAAAATGTTCAGGCTGGTAGCCCTGTTAAACGAAAATGACCCATCCTGCTGATATTTGGTATGATGGAGCGTTAAATTTATAAACTAATACATCAAAACACGCATATCTCGTGCTGGATAATGAAAGCACAACACATTTGAGACGTGGGAGGTGGCCACCCACATATACTGTTGGTTTGTATTCACCCATAAATGCCATTCTGGCCAACACCGCAGCATGTTCACTCCTCAAGACAATATTTTGATAAATTATATTCGAGGAATATTATTACGCTTAATGTTGTTATTAGTAAGTGTAAGAATCACTTGTTAACGTCCGTCTCGTGTACTCGCATGGCGGCGCTCACTTGTTTTTTTCCAGCTGGAAGGCATGAGCCGAACCACAAGTGTGACCTTGACGGCAGATTTTCCTTTTTCAGGCAAATTAACAACCAAAATGTTTCTTGAAATGAATCCTCGTTTGACCCTGGCCATGATGTATAAGATTTGTCAGTGTCAGATCATAAAAGGCTGGATGAATATCGGAGGTAGTACGTCGTCTGCTCTGTTTATGTCACAGCCGACATGGGTAACACTTTTAAAGAGACACAAATAGCGCTTAAACATTAGTATAGTGTTGTAAACTGCATCAATAAAATTATACAGTAACTTCTGTCAACATTTTAAATATATATAAGACAATGAACCACAACAGAAAGCACAAAATTTATGATGGAATTTTTGAAGAGAAGGGTCAAGGAATTCCTTCAAGTTCCAATAATTTCTTTTGCCCAGAGGAAAAATCTTTCCCTTCGCTCGGCCCAGGAAGGGAAGGATTTTTTTTAAAGAATACCAATTCGGCTAAAGATTTCCTTACCATGTCTCTACAAGGGAAGGAAATGTTTAAGAATACGGCCGTTAACCTCGCGCGAGTTTTCATCGCTCGAGGAAAAAAAAAATGCACCAGAATCTTATTCTCCTCAAAATACAACTACCTTCACTTACTGTTACCAAATTATTATGAAACCGTTCATGTATTATAGGAGCATACATGAGGCCTGTTACTAACCGTGTCCATATGAATGACATGCTGGGGTGTGGGAGAAATATGTGAACAGTCGCAGCTCGAGTCCTCATCCTCTCTCTTCTTCCTAATGCTGTTACTTTTGTGTGTCCTCCGTCGCTGTATACGCGAGGCTCTGCGAGGAGGAACTTGTGGCGGTGATGGCGGCAGTACTCGCACCACCTGGCTTATCTCTTCTTCAGGAGACTCAAGCAAGAAAAGCGCCTCCAGCCCAACATCTACCTCTCCCATGAGAGGATCGGGGACAGGCTGAAGAGCTCCCTGTCCCATCCTGAAGTATTGTTGTGGATTGTGTTCACATCTGTTGCATTTCTTCACTATCTGGATTAACGTACGCAATATATGCTGAAGCACGTCCTTTGTGAAATACAGTCTATGATTTTCACACCTGTAACATAACTGTAATATAAATCACAAGCCAAAACATGGTCGGCCAACAAAAGATCTTTACATACAGTTACCACCTACTGAAATTATTCAGTACACTTTTCTCTGTAACCTCCAAAATGAAAGCCTGATCAAACCTAAAAGCAACGTGGCATGTTCATTAATTATTTGGGCATGTGGCAGCACATTTCACGGCGATTTGCTACATCCTTCAGAAGTACAATACTAGCACAAAGCAGTCCACTTTGAGTTATTATTATTTTATTTTTTATTTTTTTTACCGTGAAGAAACTAAACAACAGCCCGATTTCGACAACTTCACTGTCTCCCAACCGTACCCGCCAGAGTCCAAGCATCCACTGCCGCGCTCAGGGGCCTCGCACGCAACAGCTGAGCCCGGTGTCGACGCGAGCACATGGCAACCCCAAAAGCTTTGTTCAACACTTTCACTTGGTATGATCTTTATTAATACATACTCTCAGTTACGCTAGCTACATTAATGCAACAGTGCGGTATAGTATGATCAGTGTGTAAAATATAAGGCAGTCGCCATGATTGGTCATGGAATCTCCGCGATTTCATCATAATACATGGAAGGACAATGTATGAATATGAAGTGGTACGATACGCTGCGGGAAATTCTCAGTTTCATGGTCAAGGTGGGAACGATGTGTAGGAAACGTTTTTTTTTTTCTTTTTTGTCTGTAACGTGTCATCTTTTATGCACATTCTTACATGTAAATTTAACACATTATATTCAAGCTAGTATAAGGTACGGATATTTTACACGGGGAGTTTTAGCGCATGACTGCTACGTAAGCACTGTTGCCAAACCACTACCAAACATAGGCTACCAGTGTTAGTCTTTTCAAATTTTAATATGTTCACAATAATCAGTGAAAGTGATTACTCGATAAATGCAGATATTTCTCAATTCGAGTATGTCCTTGAGATGTGCAGCACCCGGCACAGGTGTGGGTGTTACGTCAAGCCACCACCCAGTGTAAGACAGGTGTTACCAACCATTCCTTATTTTCTGTCAAGGACTGTAATGTTACAGCTACGAGGTATACACCGAATAACTGGTAATCTCAGTAGCTACCTTGGCAGGAAGCATGGGAAATCCCATTAACTTTCCTCGACGGGCATGAGATTGAGAGTGTGATGACTACAGTAGAACTCGAAGAGAGCACCCATACGGAAATACTCAAGGCCCACAGGCCTTGGAAATACTAACATGAATATGCGGTGGACTTCGTGAGTTCCGTCCATGACATTCCTTAACTGTGCTTGCAGAGCGCAGACGCAAGTAGCTCCACTGGATCGATAGGTCCCAGAGAGTGACGTAGCTATTTTACTCGAAAATGTAATCGATACAACTTAATTTCTCTTTCAACGGTCATCACACGTTGCATCCGACAGGCTCTTGTACACAGTTCTTTATATAACACACACACAGCTAAGCAAGCACTGGTGCAACCAAGAGGAAGCATTATCCTCTTCGTCCCTACGGTCCCGCAGTCACGTGAAACAGCCTCCCCTCCTCCACACTCTCACCCCACCACCCCCTCTCCCGCCCCTATCCCTCACCTCGTACAGACAGGATAGAACAGGCATAGGCAACCTTTCAAGTCGGGGGGGGGGGTCGAATTATGATTTTGGTATCGGTCCGAGGGCCACTTTCCTCAGATGTGATTCTGTGTTTTTACTACAAGCTAAGTGTATATTAATATACAATAACTGCCGTCTAATTTAGTGACTATTACAGTAACAAATCTGTTTACAAATAATAATAAATGATTAATAGTGTACGTTATTACTGAATATTTTATGTGCATTGTGATGCTTTCCGAACGAAATCCTATCTTTACATTGCGAAGCGAATATCCTCGGTACATGATTAACTGCTATGCAACCATACAAGATTAATTCAGAGCTATCCACCCATGATTCAAACAAAAAGTAAAAAGGAAGGATGTAATTCACTTCAATCAATTTTATTATTATTACTAGTATTATTTTTAGACGGGGTTGGATGCCTTTGACAAGCCGATCAAACATAGAGGAACAGTTTATGTCACAACGCTATGGTTACTTATGTTCATAATATGAGCTGAGACCTGTGGTAAGAAATTATCAATTTCATCCACAAGAAAAGCTGTTCACATACTGTAAATACTTCCTGCCAAACAAAGTCTTTCCCCCCGCAAATACAGTGAGGTTGAGGTATGTATCACTTCAGAATCTAAACTGAGCTGCAGGCAAAAATTCATTTAACTTGACACGGCGGAGCGGCGCAGGGCTCTCCTGGTCATCATTACGCGACTGTGCTGGCAGTGGTTATTACAACCACTGATCTTCATGTTCGTCAGCAGAGAAGTGCGGGTTCGGCCTTATTTTACCAACTTCCGTGGTCTTAATACCATTCTGTTCACTTCTTTTAATCCATATTCCCCCTAGCCCTATTCCTCACGGAAACTCAAAGCTCTCCCTCCACTCATGTGTAGATAGAAATTGCCATCTCACTAACTTTCGAAACAGTTGTGGTACTTGTTGCTATATTAAATCTGAATAAGCAGTTTGACACTATCACCAACTTTACTCATTTTGATTAACCACTGTACAAGCTAAATCGCCATAATATAACCAAATATATCTGTATAGTTTATCGCTCCCCATATGCCTCACCAGAAGTCTACGTATTTAACTCCATATCCACACAGTTGGCCAACCTTAACCTCACTCATACAACTGAAATCACTGTGATGGGTGATTTGAACGTCCATACTGTAACAATGGTTATTGCATTTTGCCAGGACTGATGATATTGGTCAAGAATCAGAGCTGTTTGCAGAATCGTTTAATACCACACAACTGGTTAAACAACCAACCAGAACACCAGGTACAGTATTTTGACCATATCACACTCAGACATATTCCTGACAAATTACCCAGATCAATACCAGAGATGATATACTGTCGTCACTTGGTGCCTTGACCTTCCCGTTCTAAACCAGGCAGGGTGACCAAATGGCACTTTGACAGGACAGACTGGGATGGATTTAGATATCTAACTGGTATTTCATGGCTATCTTTTTTTTTTTTTTTTTTTTTTCCACTGACATCAGTTCTGCCCAGTCCCACATTTAGTGACTTAATACAAGTTGGTATGTAAAATGCGTGACTTAAAGGACAGTGCCCCCGAAATATACCATAGTGCCTCTGACAACGGGGCAAGCAAAATACAGCTCAGTATGCCCGAGAATGTACCGACACCCCACACGGACCCCACGGGGTAGCCGCCACCAGTCAGAACCACTCCCGGCAACAGCGACATATGTCAGCCCGGGCCATGCGCCCCTATGTCACGCAGCCACCACGCCGTCGCCGCCGTAGGAGAAAGACACTACCTTCACGGAGTGAGATTGTTGAACCAGCTAGGGGTGGAGTTGTCATTGACACTCCAGACGGCGCCCCTCTTCGTGAGACGGCCTATTGTCGCTCCCGCCCTCGTGAGACGGCCTATTGTCGCTCCCGCCCTCGTGAGACGGCCTATTGTCGCTCCCGCCCTCGTGAGACGGCCTATTGCCGCTCCCGCCCTCGTGAGATGGCCTATTGTTGCTCCGAAAGTGTTCAGGTAGAGACGGCCTATTGTCGCTCCCGCCCTCGTGAGACGGCCTGTTGTCGCTCCGACAGTGCTCCGGTAGAGACGGCCTATTGTCGCTCCCACCCTCGTGAGACGGCCTATTGTCGCTCCCCTCCTCGTGAGACGGCCGATTGTCGCTCCGAAAGTGTCCCGGTAGAGACAACCTATTGTCGCTCCCTTCCTTGTGAGACGACCTATTGTCGCTCCGAAAGTGCTCCGGTAGAGACGGCCTATTGTCGCTCCGAAAGTGTCCTGGTAGAGACGGCCTATTGTCGCTCCCTTCCTCGTGAGACGATCTATTGTCGCTCCGAGGGTACACAGAAAGAGGCAAGGAGTGAGACGTCACTACGGCAGGAGACTAGAGCCCAGGCCTCCCATCCCAGAGTGACCCAGACAGGCCTCACAGCCTCCCCTGGCCTCTGCTCCCTACGTCTGGCTCTAGAGCAGACGCACCTGACGGGCCCCAGTGGAAGTCGATGCCGCAGCCCTCCTCTGTTGGCGCCCCTAGACGCTGGAGACCGCAGTCCGCAGTCTCTCTCGATTCTCCCCAGGACACCCGGGCGCGATCTCCCTACGCCCCCACGACGCCGTAAGGCTCCCACTACAGGCTGAGACTTACAATAGAGGTTCCTGGAGCTATTCGGCCCCAGTCCCGAGGGCCACACTCCTGAGCCCAGCCTGGAAGCCACGGGTAGCCCAGGACGCGAGAGGACGCCCTTACGAGTTGTCCCGTGCCCTCTTGGCACGCCTCACATTGGCGGTGCCCCTAGCCCAGCAGGATCGCCGACGGCATGTTCCCGCCTATCCCCATGATGAATAATTGTGATGCTGCAGTACGAGTGATTTAGGTTAAGTGTGATTTCCCCTAGTATAGCATTGTGCAGTGACTTAATATAGTGAATATCGGGGCGAGTAAGATCACAGTGAGAAACTAAAGGACGTGTGTGTGGAACAGGATCTGTTGAACTATATTTATGAGTGACGTCCCTTACATACAATTAGTAAGCCTGTGCCGCCTGGAGATTCCTCTGTAGTGACATACCCCTACTACTGCGAGCTCTAAAGGAATATTATGAAGGAGAGTATTAATGGTATTCCCTTCCTCCTCCACGCTGCCCATAAATCTTGTATATCACTCTCTCTCGCCCCAGTATCCCGAGTAAGTGTGAATCAATAATAAAATCAATTACCAAAGTCCCTTGGCTAGTGGAAAACGTATATGCATCACTGCTACTATCTGCCTCTCTCCAATATTACCATAACTTTCCCCTAGCCGTCACATGTCACTCCCCGCACCCTCCCCTATCCCCTCCTCGTGAGACTCACCCCCCCCCCCGCGCCTCCCGCGCGAGCCTATATTCATTGCACCCTTGATACACTAGGATTGATTGTGTTGTCATTACTATCAGAGAAGCAAGTTGTAATGCTGGGTTGAATTAGGCTCGACTTCTCGTACCTATTTCATCCAACGTGGAGCGGGGTCCTCTTTCGAGACCGGAGCTAGTGCAATAAAGAGAGGTAGGACATAAAAACCTTCGGCAACACCATACACGTATATTACCACAGTCAGACACAGGACACTTCAGCAGATATTACACCACAATATAGAGCAATACAAAAAACCTTGTCTAAAATATTGTGTATCTCGCAGGATACTAGCTTTCTAGATACTAATGACAATACAACAAATCTTAGTACTAGGAGTGCAGTAAATACAAGTGCGCGCGGAGCGCGTGAGGGGGGGGTTTATGATCCACCAGGAGGAGGTAGGGGAGACACGGAGAGTGACTTAAAACGGCGAGGAGGTAGTTATGGTAATATTGAAGGATGCCCGATGTTAGCAAGGGAGTTTAGGTGTTTTCTGTTGGCGAAGATTCTTTGACAAATAACTCTGATTCTTACTTTGACTTTAAGGGCGGGAGCGAGGAATGGAGAGAGTTTTTAGGAATAGCGGGCGGAGGGGGGGAATATCGTTAATACTCGCCTTCCTTGATATTTTGGTGGAAATATGGTTTTCTGTAGGCACCACTTATTCGTCACACATCTCCTCGGTATGATATGTAGACTCTCGCTTCACAACGCGTAACAAAGTCGGAATACTCGTAAATACTATTTCACCATATTACTTAGAGACTAGCCAATAGAACTCCAGTAATATTTTAGTCTTTCTCCGGGTTCTAGAGATATGTCTTTAGAAAGAATCGGGGTGGCACTCGCACGTATTTTAACTTTAGGTCTCAACCCACATTCTCGTCCTTCAACTGGATATTGTGTTCTGATTTACCCCAATGGAGATTACATAAAGTTACTACACAATACTTATTCTAAGAGACAGGGAGTCACACTTAACCTACTTCACGGGCTCGGCGTGCGGCCCGTAGGACTGGGGCCGAAGAGGTCTAGGAACCTCTGGGTCAGGTCCTGGCGTTGCGGGGGCGTGGTGAGGTCTCGCCCGGGTGTCCTAAGGCGGGCCGGAAGAGGCGACAGACTGCGGTCTCCCACGACCAGGGGTGCCGTCAGGGGAGGGCTGCGGCAGTGGCTGTCACGGGGGCCCGATAGGTGTGTCTGCTCGAAGGCCACGCGTAGGGAACAGAGGCCGGGGGAAACAGGGAGGTCTCTCCTAGATATTCTGGAGCGAGACCCCTGGAGTTCAACCTCCGGTTGTGGAGACGTCCCTCTCCTCACTACACCCTGGGAGCGACCATCGATCGTCTCTACCTGGACACTGGGGGAGCGATCATTGATCGTCTCTACCCGAATATTGTGGGAGCGACCATTGATCGTCTCGACCGGAGTGCTGAGGGAGCGACCGTTGATCGTCTCTACCTGAGCTTTGGGGGAGCGACCATTGATCGTCTCTACCTGGATTTTGGGGGAGCGACCATTGATCGTCTCTACCTGGATTTTGGGGGAGCGACCATTGATCGTCTCTACCCGAGCACTGTGGGAGCAACCATTGATTGTCTCTACCGGAGGGCCAAGGGAGCGACCATTGATCGTCTCTACCGGAGGGCCAAGGGAGCGACCATTGATCGTCTCTACCTGGGCTTTGGGGGAGCGACCGTTGATCGTCTCTACCTGAGCTTTGGGGGAGCGACCATTGATCGTCTCGACCGGAGGGCTAAGGGAGCGACCATTGATCATCTCGACCGGAGGGCTAAGGGAGCGACCATTGATCGTCTCTACCTGAGCTTTGGGGGAGCGACCATTGATCGTCTCTACCTGGATTTTGGGGGAGCGACCATTGATCGTCTCTACCCGAGCACTGTGGGAGCGACCGTTGATCGTCTCAACCGGAGGGCTAAGGGAGTGACCATTGATCGTCTCTACCTGGGTGTTATGGGAGCGACCATTGATCGTCTCTACCGGGGTTTTATGGGAGCGACCATAGATCGTCTCTACCTGTTCACTGTGGGAGCGACCATAGATCGTCTCTACCTGTTCACTGTGGGAGCGACCATAGATCGTCTCTACCTGTTCACTGTGGGAGCGACCATAGATCGTCTCTACCAGAGGGGCGCTGCCTGGAGTATTGTTTCTGACTCCACCCCTAGCTAACTCGGTGATTCCGCCACGCGAAGGTAGTGTCTTTCGCCTACGGTGGCGGCGGCGTGGTGGTTGAGTGTCACAGGGGCGCACGGCCCGGGCTGACATACGTCGTTGTTGCCCGGAGTGGTGGTGGCTGGCGGCGGCTACCCCGTGGGGTCCGAGTGGGGGTGTCGGCATTCTTGAGGGCGAACTCCGCTGCTTCTGGTTCGCCTCGATGTCGGGGATACTACGGTATTCTCCGGAATATTCTGGAGTACTGTATGTGTGTCTGTCAAAGCCACACATTTCACAAGTATCCTGCGAGATACCCATATCCTAGATAAGGTTTTATATTGCTATGTATTGTGCTGTAATATCTGCTGACTTGTCCTGTGTCTGATTGTGGTAATACACGTGTAAAGGTTGTTGCCTAGAGTTTTTGTGTCCTGCCTCTCTTTATTGCACTAAGCTCCGGTCTCGAAAGAGGACCCCGCTCCACGTTAGGTGTAATAGGAACGAGAAGTCGAGCCTAATTTCACCTAGCATTACAGTATGGAATTGTCCAAACCCTACCAACAATTTACTGAAAGATCAGACTCCCCAAGATGGCTTATTGCAGTTGTTCCAGAGCAACGACACAATCTCAATTACAGCTGGGCATGCATTTCGAAAGACCATTCGAATTACTGGTACTTGGATTCCATTTATTAAAAAGTAATAAATAATTCACCTACTTGCCACAGATGATACAGTTGCCGTAAAGTTGCAAGGCATGGATAGTGAGACGAACCAAACACTGAAAAGTAGGACTAACATTGTTTATATATATGACAATTGCCAATCGTACATATAATGCAACAAAGGTACTAATATTCATCGAAATTAATGTAGGGCTTGAATTAATTACCTGTAATTAATATGCTTTCATGCTGTGTAACGACAGTGCTCTTTTTTTTCTCCGCCACAGCTCGCTGCTAATGGGTAGGGCGCGACTTTTTTCTTTTTCCAGGGAGGAGGAGGAGGAAGTAGTTTTAATAGAAAGCGTTACAAAATACTGTTTATGATTAAGTATTGTTACGTCCCCACTCCCACAGGCTCCAACAGCAGTAGTTCAGTACAGGAAGGACGTTGCCCAGTGCATTGTTTTTCCTATGGTCAGCCTTTAGGTGTACAGTACACAAGATCAGCTGAGGCGAAAAGAAACACTGGCTCCTTAAAGCTCAGTCTTTATTTTTCAAATACTTCCACTTAATTCTTTCCAACTTCGCTGTTCTCACAAGCACTTGAGCTACACACACTTTACTAACTGCTATTACACTTAATGCTGAACAACACTTCACAGTTAATACACTTAATGCTTAACACTTCACTGTTTTCTCAAGTTCCAATGATATACAAATTTCAATAACCCGTCACTGTTTGCCACTGTTTTTACAAGTACCGAAAGTTTACAATCTTCACTGACACTGACTTCACAAACTTCACTAACAGCACTGCACTACACTCAAACTGAACCAAAACCGACTGCACTTCACACAAACTGACCTGAAACCCGACTAAAACTCGTAATAATCACTACCCCATCTTATATAAGTTTGCATTACTCTCGAAACTTCGTGTTTACTCTCGACGGGCAACAGTTGCCAACTCGGAAACAGCCCAAAACATGCAGAGTTGTCTCACATTACATAACACTCTAAATCAATTACCATACGAACTTAATTACATAATTTAACAAGCAATCACTTAAATAAATCATTATAGAGAAAAAGAGCACAAAAATTAATGAATGTTTAACTTACGAAATAATGACGCTCACAAACAACAGGCAAACTGGCAACTCTGAGTCTCATACCGGAACTTACGGTACGAGAAACGTCTCGAAGGTACGAGGCTACCTAACTGGCAAATCCCCCTTCATAACAATATGCTATTGTTGCGGTACCATAAACATTTTAGTGCTACCTCTGATATTATTTGAGGTTGCTGTGAGCCTCTAGGTTTCATAGAATCCCCTGTTGTGCAACGGGACAGCACAGTTTGCTTATTTTCCGTCACCGAAGCAGTCACACACACTCTTACCGGTACTTTCGCTTACCCAAGCTACCTATCTAAAATGCGCGCCCCCACCGCCGGACTCCCTACCCCGTTACGGAGCCGCAGCCCTACCCCCACCCCAGGAGGACACCATGGTGGGCCAGGTGAATGTGACACTGGCCCAGAGCAAGACGGACTCAAGTGTGCCCCGACCTTGTGTCCCTCTTCCTCTCAACCTACCCAACCGCGACGTTGCAGGAATCCGAAACTACTTCTCGGCCGGACCAGCCCTTATCAGGATCGGAGTGGGACTGCTCCAGATACAGCCCCAGGCAGCGCCACAGTAACGGCCACTGTACATACCGGGGAGGGAATGGCCACTGTACGTCCATCAGCTGCCTCCCCCTGCAGCCCCACGATGACGGCCACTGTACGTGTCGGGGAAGGAACCGCCACTGTATGTCCTTCTGCTGCAGCCACATCTGGAGCCCTCCTCAGTGTGACGGCCACTGTACGCACACCAACAGGCAAAGGCAGGAGGAGTGGAACCGCAACGACGGCCACTGTATGCGTTGGGGAGGGAATGGCCACTGTACATCCCTCAGCTACCTGCCATTGGGCAGGCAGACCCGCGGCGATGACCACTGTACGCACTGGGGAGGGAACAGCCACTGTACGTCCCTCAGCTACCTCCCATTGGGCAGGCAGACCCGCGGCAATAGCCACTGTATGCGCCGGGGAGGGAACGGCCACTGTACGTCCTTCTGCTGCTACCCCAAAGGGCTGTGGAACCACGATGATGGCCATTGTACGGGTCGGGGAAGGGACGGCCACTATAGCCCTTCGTCCACAGTCCAGAGGGTTCTCCCGGAGGAGAAGGTCCCTTGTGTGGCCCACTCTCCATCCCTAGGCTGTGCGGGATGCCCTTCTGTCTCTCCCTCCAGGTGTGGTTCCCCGGAGGTGCTGCTGTTCCAGGAGTGGTGGAGAGGTCCTGTCGCTGAAGGCGGGGTCCATACCCTCCAATCCGTCCCTGGATGATGCCGGATCCTGATGGATGCCCCACAGGCAAAGTGCCGCAGCCAACCCCTGATGGCGCCCCAACCTCGAGGGGACCACAGTCCCAATCCTCCCAGGGCCAGCCCCCGGACCCCAGGGCGGGACCACTCTGGCCTCACTCACTGTCAGCCCTCCACCAGGAGCAAGAAGCAGCAGGCCTGACTCCTGATGCTGTTTGGCCCCAGTCCCGAGCAGGAAAGGGCCTCCCTGCACCCCAGAACAAACACGCGGCCGGGCCGAGATGCCCCCGAGAGCTGTTCTGTGCCTTCTGCAGGTGGGCTCCCCAGTAGGGCTCCCTCTAACCCCCGGGTCCCACCTTAGTTAAGCCCAGGCCACAGCAGCCCAGGATGGTGCCTCCAGACCCCAGTGTCATGTTAAAGACTTAACAATGATAGTGACTATATGAGGTACAGAAACAGTGAGACAGAAACACCACCCATAAAGTGTCTCTACTCCAGTTCATCCAGAGTGCTGTGTGAGTATCTAAGTGCCCTAGAACTAGAGTAATATACTAGTGTGTGGCCAAGAGACCAATATACCACACAGAGTCCAAAGAGGTTGAGTGTATGAACAGTGCCCCCACCTCTATGTGATATTCTCTTGCATGGTACCTCAGGTGTAAGCACAGTGCCCATGTGATATACTGTACCAGAGTTAATTAACCTGTCACACTACCTCATCCACATTCACTGTACCATTGTATGTATATTGTAAGGAAGTTCAACTGAGACAGTAGATGTGTTAAGGTGTCCTGCCGAGTTTTTATGCCCTGTTCCAGTCTAGAAAGAGGATCCTGCTCAGTCTCTTGTGTCTTTAGAACGAGAAGTCGGTCTAAAAACACCCAGCTTAACATTGGTGGCAAGTGGTGGTTCTGGATCCGATTAGAACATGGAGGAAAAAATAGGGAAATCTAGCACAATGGTGGCCAAACCACACATCCAACTGCCTAAATTCAATGCTGAACAATACGACATCGATGTGTACTTGGATATGGTAAAACCCTTATTAGACATAGGGTTTGATAATGACAGGGAGAAAATTGCCTTCACACTGCCTCACCTGGGCAAAATCGTGGCAACCATAGCCACAAAAATCGTCCCCGAACTAAAGTAGGACCAATTCACATATCGTGAAACAGGTAGTTATGCCATCCTTGGGCAGAGTTGTCACCCTCTCACAACTAAACGCCCTCACATACGATGGTAGCCTCGATGACACGTTCATCCAGGCACGGCACTTCGTCACTGCCGCCTATCCCAAAGCCAGCACACCCACTTGGGATCAACATATTTTCAATACCCTGCTGAGGATCCTCCCAAGCACAGTCAGGGAACACTTTACGATCTATGATCCATCGGGAGACATGGACCAAGACCTGCAGCTTGTATGACGCCTCCTCATTGCCCGCCCCACACCTTAACCAATAAATGCAGTCAGTAAGTTTCCCAAAAACAAGGTGGCACAGCAAAAGCAATGAACGCCCCCACCACAACCCACTATGGAGCTGTCACCTGCCATACCCAGGGCACACCCTCCAAAGAGACGCCTCAACCCCAGAGAAAACTCCAACTTGATTTCTATAAACCCATGGGAATTTTCTGCCTGCAGTTGCAGCTGCCCTCTGCATGACATACGTGAGCAGCTGAAAGCCACACGACACAGGGCGGCCCCACAAGGGCGCCGGAAGGTGTCATCTCTGGATGACGACGCACTGGAAGACGATGCTCCACCTTTCTCTTATATAGACCCAGGGGAAGTGGAGCCCGACGAAGAAGGCACCATACAGCAGATGGATTTTTAGGTCTGTCCCCGCACCTTCCCATGGTGGCGGGGGCCACTTCACATAAATACAGACCCCCAGTCTACAACAAAATGAGGCTGAATGGGGTCAAGGCTAGGCTATTGGTTGACACGTGAGCAGCCAGATCCTTCCTCTACTCACATTTTTACTCCCACCACAGCTTCGCCTTCAGCCCCTTACTCCCCACCTCAGCCAACCTTGTAGATGCGATGGATGGTCCCCTGCATATCCATGGGGAAACCCGGGACCTGCGGATTGAAACCCACCAACAAGTAACTGCAAGACACCCCTTCATCATCTTCGATTCTACCTGCCATGCATACGACGTCTTCCTGGGGCTGGACCTCCTACAGAAACTTCATGCCAACATCGACTGCCACAAGCGCCACCTCCAGTTTCGTCCAGTCCCCCCCCTTGACCTCCCACACAGCACATGCACACCCCGACCCCACACCCCCCCTTCCTCACCACCCTCAACCACTCTGCACGTGCACCTCCCCTCCACCCTCACTCCTCACATCACCCACCACTACACCTTCTCAACCCCATTCTTCTTCTTCCTCCTCTACCATCTCCCCTTCCCCTCCAACTTTACCTGCCATCATTGCTTCTGCAGTTACTATTCCCCCCCATCACGAGGCTTGGTTACAGCTAAACAGGCCCAGCAGTACTTCCGTACTATTTTCACCCAGTTTACCATCCGGGCCCATTTCGTCGTGTTTACTATCTCCCACATTCCTCCCCCCCCACATCCGAGCAGTGGGAATTGCCAATCTCGTCGCCATGCCACCCACCCTCCCTTGAAGGTTAATAGTAGGTGACATGGAGGAAGCTGAGCCTTGTGAAACACCCTCCTCCTCTCCCTCCACGCTACCTACTCTACCTAACCACCTCTCCACCCACCAAGTGAACAGCCTCCAACAACTCCTCCCGGACTTCCAAGACCTTTTTTCACCTGGCCCAGTGGACATCAGGCACACCACCTACTTGAACCATGAAATCCATACCACAGGACTACCCATCTGCCAGCCCTCAAGACAAAAGAACCCTAAGTAATGGGCAGAGGAAGACCGGCAGGTCCAGGACGTGCTCGATGCCAGCGTCATTTCCCCCTCCACCAGCCCCTGGTCCTCCCCCGTTGTACTCGTTAGAAAAAAGGATGGCACCATGCAGTTCTGCATTGATTACTGTAAACTCAATGTTGTCACCACCAAGGACGCCACTCCCCTACCCAGAATAGACGATTCCCTCTACTCACTACACGGCTGTTCATGGTTTTCCACCCTCGACCTACAGTCGGGGTTCTGGGAAGTCTCTGTCCACCCAGAGGACAAACAGAAAACAACCTTCTCCACCAGCAACGGCAAACATTATGAATTCAAAGTCCTCCCTTTCGGACTTTGCAATGCCTCAGCCACGTTCTCCTGTCTAATGGAGTCAGTCCTAAGCAGCCTGACCTGGGAGATCTGCCTGGCGTATCTAGACGATGTCATCGTGTTCAGCTGAACTTGGGCCGACCACCTCCGCCACCTCAAACAGGTATTTACGTGAATACCCCAGGTCGGACTTAAGCTCAAACCTTCAAAGTGCGTCCTAGCTGAAAGATCTGTCTCCTTCCTGGGACTCGTGATCGGAGTCAAGAGCATCTCTCCTGATCCCGACAAATTGCACGCCATCACTAACCTCCCTCTACCTAAGGACGTCCACGAAATGCACTCCTTCCTCGGACTTACCTCTTACTACCAGCATTTTGTCAAAGGCTTCACTGACACTGCCAAACCCTTGCATGATCTCACAAGGAAAGGCGAGCCTTTCATTTGGACAGATGCCCGAATTGCAGACTTTAACACCCTCAAAAACAAACTCAGCCCTGATTGTTGCATTCCCCGACTACAACCTACCTTTCCGTCTATACACCGACGTTTCCTTGGTTGCCATCGGTGCTGTACTCGCCCAGGTGCAGGACGGGCAGGAGCACATCATTGCCTGCGCCAGCTGCACCCTTAACCAGGCTGAGAGAAATCACGCTGCTACTAAACGTGAGTGCCTGGGCAATATTTGGGCTTTAAATCATTTCTGATCATATATTTCAGGCACCCATGTAGTCATCATCACTGACCATCAATCTCTCCAGTGGCTGCGACAATCCAACACCACCAGCGCACAACTAATTCGATGGCGAGAAGTGCTCGAGGAGTTTGATTTTGAAATATCATACTGACCCGGGAAACTGCACACAAATGCCGACGCCCTCTCCCGCCTACCCGTCAACTCCATCCGCACCAAAACAGACCTCATCCAAATGTGGCAGGCCAAGCAACGCCGCCCCCTGGTTACTGCTGCACACCTTCGCCAAATTATACCAACATGGCGAACACCTGTTTAACCAAGACGGTCACATTGTTCTAGACCCCAACACTGCGCATGACGCCATGGTTCACCTCCACGCAGACAAGGCATCCACCTCGGCATCAAAATACTACTGCAAGTTTTCAACGATATTTATTGGATGCCCAACCCCTCCACAATTGCCAAAAACATCATCCAAACGTGCCTAGCCTGCTCCTTGGGTAAGGACATCACACGCACAGCTGGACCTGCAGGAAAAATCACCACACATAAGCCATGGCAATTACTATCAGTGAATGTAGTCGGGCCCCTAACACCCAAAGCAGGCTACAATTACATCATTACTTTTGTTGATGTATACTCCAAGTTCCTCATCGCCTGCTCTGCAAAAGAACACAATGCAGTGACAGTAGCTGACACATTGGTCTGCCATGTCTTCCCTTATTTCGGGATTCCCCAGGCCATACGTTCTGATAATGCACCTGAATTGACCGGCAAGATCTGAGATGAATTAGCTGCTCTATTCGGCTACCAAATATACCACTCCTCACCATACTGGCCCCAAGGAAATAGCGTGTGTGAGAGAAGTTATCGTTCTCTCCTTCACCAGGTACTCGTACAGGCCTGAATTATACAAATGGGCAATGACGACTGGCCAGCCCATGTGAAAATCGTTCAGTGGGGCCTGAACACATGCCCTAGGGATGATGGCATTATCCCCCACGAGTGAGTCTTTGGGGAAGCCCCACTCCTTCTGCCCCTCCGCCAACACCTTTGACCCCCTCCCTCACCAACCACCGCCGACCCCCTGCACCATCTCAGGAAGTGCCTCCACCACCTCCAACAACAACAAGATTTACAGCCAGACACAATCACCTCCAACCCCTACAAACCGGGAGACTGTCATCGTGGCACACCTACCTACCACTGACAAAGCATCTCCCCAATTCGAAGGCCCCTTCACCATCATCAAAGTCCCCAACCTTTACCAAGTTATCATTCAGCATCATGGGCATACATGCACATATCGTAACCGCCACTTGCGGCCCTTCCAACCCACTGACAATAGCACCCCACCAAACTGCGCGCCATACACCTCTGGCCATGCCACGCTACCCTCTCCTCCTTCCAAGAATCAACCCACTGACTCCTACTCCTTCTCACCCTCCCCCTCCACCTCACCTGCCACAATCCCCTCTCCCACTGCACCCTTACATGACTCACCACCAACATCCTCCGATTCTGGGACGTCACCATCCTCCCCCCCCCTAGCACACCCCACACAGACACCTCACCATCACCTCCTCCAACCCACAACTTCCAATCACCCACCCACACCCATAACAACACATCGATAACCCATCATCCTGAGACAAATCCCGCACTAACCACCGTGGAAACAACCACCCGCACCTCACTGCCACGACACACACCCCCACCCACCCTCGCTTCCCCCGTCACCACCTCACCCACAAACTCCCCATGTGCAGCAATGCCTCCCACCACCCACACCAGCCACACACCCACACCTATCCACCCCTTACCCACCTATCATGCCCACTATACACGCCACCTCTCACCACCACCCACAACAGCCCACACCCAAAACTCCACACCCACACTGCCATGTGCCTCCACCGCTTCACCCCCCATGCCTGTCCTCACTGCAACCACCACTAGATCCTGATGCCTCTCATGCCCACCAACCAGGTGCATCCTTATGCCCACTCCTACTTTGCCAACATCACCACAGTCACCCCCACATGCAACACACACACCCCCAATACTACCCCCATCACACACAGCCTACATCAGGCAAGGTGGAAACTTCTACTGACCCAGTTCCCCATGGGGAACCGCCGCTCCTACCCTAACCTCCTCCATAAAAGGCTGAGGACCTCACCCCTGGCCAGCATACAGCTACCAGCTCTGCAGCAAGCACCACCACCAGAGATGAGGATACAATGAATTGTATGGCATCCCCCACATGGACTTGGACAGAGAATACAAGGAACACATCAGCTCCTCCGCAGCCTCTGCCACACTTCACACACTGCCACACCCCACATCACACTCAACCCTCACCAAGAACCCAACCAAATAACACAACACTGGATTACCCTCCTCCAGCACATCACACCTACACCAGACCTCCACCACAAGCACATACCACCTCCAGTCACAGGGCCGTGACTTCTTCACCACGGACGGTGGTAAAATGCGCACTCCCGTCACCGGACCCCCCACCCTGCTATGGAGCCACAGCCCTACTCCTATCCCAGGAGGACACCACGGTGGGCCAGGTGAGTGCGACACTGGCCTAGAGTGAGACTGGCTCAGGTATGCCCCGACCTTGTGTCCCTCTTCCCCTCAACCTACCCAACCACGATGTCGCAGGAATGCGTAACTACTTCTCGGCCGGACCAGCCCTAGTCAGGATCGGGGTGGGACTGCTCCAGTTACAGTCCCAGGCAGCGCCGCAGTAATGGCCACTGTACGTACTGGGGAGGGAACAGCCACTGTACTTCCCTCAGCTGCCTCCCCCTCCAGCCCCGCGATGACGGCCACTGTACACGTTGGGGAATGAACAACCACTGTACATCCTTCTGCTGCAGCCACATCTGGAGCCCACCTCAGTGTGATGGCCACTGTATGCACACCGACAGGCAACGGCAGGAGGAGTGGAACTGTGATGACGGCCACTGTACATGTCGGGGAGGGAACGGCCACTGTACATCCCTCATCCACCTCCTACGGGAGTAGCCCAGCGGTAATGGCCAGTGTACGTACCGGGGAGGGAACGGCCACTGTACGTCCCTCAGCTACCTCCCATTGGGCAGGCAGACCCGTGGCGATGGCCACTGTACGCGCCGGGGAGGGAATGGCCACTGTAAGTCCCTCATCTGCCCCTTCCTCCTTCAGGAGCAGCCCCGCGGTGATGGCCACTGTACACGCCGGGGAAGGAACAGCCACTGTAAGTCCTTCTGCTGCTACCTCAAAAGGCTGCGGAACCGCGACGACAGCAATTGTACACGTCGGGGAGGGGACGGCCACTGTACGCCCTTTGTCCAGTTCCGAGGGTTCTCCCGGAGGAGAAGGTCCCTTGCACGGCCCACTCTTCACCTCTAGGCTGTGTGGGTCGCCCTTCTGTCTCTTCCTCCAGGTGTGGTTCCCCCGAGATGTGCTGTTCCAGGAGTGGTGACGAGGTCCTGTCACTGAAGGAGGGTCAGCGCCCTCCAATCTGCCCCTGGACAACGCCGGGTCCTGACGGACGCCCCGAGGGTGAAATGCCGCAGCCAACCCCTGATGATGCCGGATCCTGACGGACGCCCCGCAGGTGAAATGCCGCAGCCAACCCCTGATGACGCCCCCACCTCGAGGTGACCACAGTCCCAATCTTCCCAGGGCCAGCCCCCGGCCCCCAGGGTGGGACCGCTCTGGCCCCACTCATCATCAGCCCTCCGCCAGGAGCAAGAAGCGGCAGGCCCGACTCCTGATGCTGCTTGGCCCCAGTCCCTAGGGCCCCTCACCAGGTCGAGGCCCGAGCAGGAAACGGCCTCCCTGCACCCCAGAACAGACACGCGCCCAGGCTGAGACGCCCCCGAGAGCTGTCCCGTGCCTTCTGCAGGAGGGCTCCCCAGTAGGGCTCCTTCTAACCCCTGGGTGTCACCTCAATTAAGCCCAGGCCACAGCAGCCCAGTGATGACGCCTTCAGATCCCAGTGTTGTGCTAAAGACTTAACAGTGATCGTGACTATATGTGGTAAAGAAACAGAGACAGAAACACCACCCATAAAGCACCTCTACTCCAGTTCATCCAGAGTGCTGTGTGAATATCTAAGCACCCTAGAACCAGAGTAATATACTAGTGTGTGGCCAAGAGATCAATATACCACGTCGAGTCCAGAGAGATTGAGTGTATGAACAGTGCCCCCACCTCTATGTGATATTCTCTTGCGTGGTACCTCAGGTGTAAGCACAGTGCCCATGTGATATACTGTACCAGAGTTAATTAACCTGTCACACTACCTCATCCACATTCACTGTACCATTGTATGTATATTGTAAGGAAGTTCAACTGAGACAGTAGATGTGTTAAGGTGTTCTGCCGAGTTTTTATGCCTTGTTCCTTTGTAAGTGTTCTATTTCCGGTCTAGAAAGAGGACCCCGCTCAGTCGCTGGTGTCTTTAGAATGAGATGTTGGTCTAAAAACACCCACCATAACAGTATCTATATCACTTGTAGCCAAATACAGATACAGTTAAGTCTCAGCCATTCAGTGTCTGTCTGTCTGTCTGTCTGTCTCTCTCTTTCACCGAAATCAGACGTGGAAATTTGTTCCTTGTGTGAGCCCTTTCCATCCAATGATGTAGGTGTAAATTTGATTTCATTCAAGCTATCTCAAGACAATTTGATTTAGGTAAGGAGAGATTTTTTAAACAGGAGGGAATTGATATGTAGCCTTAATTGTCCCCTTCACCAATAACGAGATGCTGGAGAAAGATGCCTTCATGTAATGGCGCTGATAAACCTAAGTGGCTCAACTGGCTGGATGCTGGACCTTGTTAGCAGTAGGAGCCAACCGCCCATTAACGTGTTAGTCTCGGAGTCACTCATTGTAACCAGGATTGCACTGAACCAGACTAGGCCTCGAGGATGGCTCCAGCAATCCTCTGTGTCTGACACGATGCTAGGCGATGTTTCGCAGGGATTTGTCATATTGACAAAGATTCTTATTTGAAAATTTTTATTAATACTGAAATACCCGCGTGGCGGGGTGAACCCGACACCACCACCCCCGGAAGAGAGTACAAGGGGGTGACACCCACCCCACGAAGAGATTACAGGGAGACTATTTTACCTGACAATCCGTCCAGGCAAGAGCAATGTATTTCCCCTGTGACCCGACGCCCCTCTTCCCCACAGCTAGACCACCCAGCAGTGTACAGGAAAAGTACACTACATTTCAGTGGAGGGAACACTCACCAGAATTGGGGTGGGATTTGCAGTGGCAAGATCCCAAACAAACCCTTGGATGCCGAGTCCACTGGATCGGCCTCCTATAAGACAGAGGACTCAGGAGGAGCCTCGAGGTTTGTTATACCCCAAGGGAGCAGTGGCACAGTAGAACCCACCAGGCATACTGTGGGTGGAGCGACCACCGGTTCTCCACCCTCTGCCACCCACCTTTGGGAGCCGGCACGTCGGCACATCCACCAGACGACTTTCGCTGGTACTCCCCAGGAAGAGTTGGGCCCCGGGGTACACTCCACCGGAGGTACCACTCGGGACTGACTACCGGTCGTCCCCCAGGGCTGCCCCAACCACGACGGAAGGAGGACAGACTCCACTGGAGCTGTTGCTTAGGCCGAGAGTGCCCACCAGGCCTCTTCTTCTCGACGTCACTGGGACAGGTGTCCCAGACCCTAAGGCAGGAATGCAGTCTCCACTGGAGCTGTGGCTATTGCCGGGAGAGCCCACCAGGTGCCCTCTTCCAGCCGCCAGGGTCTGTGGTGCCAGGAGGAGTCCCCTGAGACTCCTCCTCCACCCCTGACCTCAGTTGGAGCACAGGCAGTGCCCAACGGGGCTGTCTGGCAGAGGAAGTGTCCCCCTGACCTCCCATGTACACCCCAGACCTGAGTTTCAGCAGGGCCTACCAAGCCCACCAAGTAGGAGAGCTGGCCCTTGGCCGCCCTCCCTCCAAGAGTCCCAGAGCTCCTACAGAGGGTAGCACCTTTTGCTCCACCCGCCCCTCCTGTGGCAGAGCGAGGCACCCCTCTCCCCGCCTTTCTCTCCATGAGGGTGAGATCTACTGCTCTCCTGCAGGTACCCTGCCAGAGACCAGACAGGGCGAGACATCCCTGAGGCCAGGTGTCCTGTCCCTGCAGCCCCGTCCTCCCCAGGTGCTGCTGGACTCTGCCAGAACAAGAGCCCGCAGTCCAGCCCTGATGGCCTCCTCCTGCAGACGAGACTGCAGCCCTGGGAGCCAGCGGGCCTCACGTGATGCCTACTGCAGCCGCTGGACCTCCCCCAGCACAGGTGGCTGCAGTTCTTCCCTGACAGCCGCCCCTGCTGGACGTGACTGCACCCCAGCCAGGACACCGCCCTCCCCACAGCCAGCCCTAGGCCCGGGCCGCCTCAGGTCCGCCCCCAGGACCCCGATGACGACTAGGGGCCAGCGCTGAGTAGCGCACCTCTTGGCCCTCTTTGACACTAGCCCAGAGAGCCCTGGCTCCTGCCAGGCCTCTACAGGAAGGGAGCCGCCCACCACGCCACCCACCAACCCCTCCAGGACTCGTGGCGACGCCTGGAAACAGGTCTTTCCTGTATAAAAAGACTCTTCTAAACTTAATGAAATCGTCTGGAGATAGCAAAAATAAAAGTTACAGCACCATGAAGCTGAATGGGTTAGGCAATATTTCTGTGACACCATGCCTTTCAAACACCACTATAACATGACAGAAATTTATGTAACGTTCTGCCAACATGGAAATCACTGGAAAGCTGTTTGTCATCACACACACACACACACACACACACACACACACACACACACACACAGACACACACACACACACACAAACGCCTGAGCCTGGGGCGTCACGTGGTGCAGGCATCACATGAGTCTGACGTAATTTCCGACCTTCGCTTCACCTCTGCTGCCTCTCACCTGCATATCCACCCATACCGGTCACTGACTCACATCCCGCCTCACGCAATACACAACACGTTTACCCCTAACAAACCTCCCATTACAACATAAATAAAGACGACTCGGGATAAACAATTGGGATCGCGTTAACACCTTCGATACAATGACGTCATTAATCTTTTATTCTAGCTTATACTAGACGATGTTGCAGGATTCAGCTTAGGAAAAAACTTTTGAAGTAGAGGGGTTAGATAAAGACTTCATTAACTCTTTCACTACCAGGGGATTCTCCTAAATTGAATAAAACCGTCTGGCAGCAGCAAGAGCAATAAATTATTAAATGACGTCCCCGAACTGAAGGTGTCAATTTCATTTCTAAGAATAACCTTTGTCTTGCATCTAGAGTCTATTAACTTCTTTGTTCGGACAACCTTGCGATATACGGAGACATGATATTTCAAATATTTTTTTCGTTTTTCTCCATTATTTATCAGGGACACTGTATACTCCCAAGGATGTAGAAAGGCGCAGTTGCTGTATCATTTTCTTTAAACTTATGCGTCTCGACGTGTGATAATATTTTGCCTAGTCCCTTTTCAATTTCATGCGCGTGTCAACTCATCTTTCCTCTTATTGCAGCCTGCTAATCCTGTCAAAATATTAAGAGGAGGTGTATGTAATGCCCCATCATCCACATGCACCACCATCCACACGCCATCACTCAGAAACCACAGTCACTACCACCCAGACACCATCACTGTCACCACCACACAGACACTATCGTCACCAACACACAGGACAATTACCACCATCCAGACACTATCACCACCATCACACAGATACCATCATCACCATCACACAGGACAATCACCTCCATCCAGACACCATCACTGTCACCACCACACAGATACCATCATCACTATTGCATAGACAGGCATCACAACCCATACACCATCATCACCACCTCTGCATGGGACACTCACCATCACTTAATCATCATCACCACCACCACCCAGACACCACTACTCAGATATCATCACTATCACCACCACACGGGACAATCACCATCATCACACCACCACCCAGACAGGACAGTCATGACCACCACAGACATCACAAGCCAGACATGACAATCACCACCATCCTGACACCCTCATCTCCACCACACATAATCACCACTACACAGACACCATCATCACCACCACACAGATACCATCATCACAGTCACACACACAGCAATAATCACCATCCAGACACCATCATCAAATCCACTCAATTAGGACAGTCACCACAATAGACACCACTATTTCACTGCCACCAACACATGAGAATTACCAGCACATATACCATCGTCACCAAGACACATACCAGCATATCACAGTCACTGCCACACAAACACCATCATCATCATAGGCACGGCAATCACCACCACCACTACCACAACAAAGACAAGACAATCACCACCACCCAGACATCACCATATCATCACAGACGCCACCATATCATCACCCAGACACCACCATCACATTGACACCATTATATCACCAAACTGACACCACCATATCACAACAGACATCACCATATCATCACAGACACCACCATATCATCACGCAGACACCACCATATCATCACACAGACATCACCACATCATCACAGACACCACCATATCATCACACAGACACCACCATATCATCACCTCCCACCCACCACACAAAGCATTATCATCATCCATGAACATCCTCACCACAAGAGACATTATCGGCACTACCCCCACCCCCCTCCAGAAGCAATACCACTATCATCACATAGCCATCACCATCATCACCACCCAGACGCAATCACCACAACCACCCATAAGCTACCACCACTATCACTCAAACACTCCCATCATCCCCATCCAGACACCACTCATCACGACCCATACATCACCACCACCAGCCACATACCACTACTTCGCCAAGACCTCACCACCATTCAGACACCTGCATCATTTCCAGTACATTCACGTAACTATCATCACTACCTAGATATTCTCATCATCACCACGGTCAACACTACCCAGACGTGTGGATATCTGCTGCCCTGATATGCGGCCAACATCAAATGCGAGAGCTTCAGTGAGGACAGTAGCAATAAACCCTTTTACCTTGACAGTACATCTATCAGTGTATCTGTCTACGTACATACCTACCTACCTACGTACATCTATATCTATATCAATCAATCTATGTCAGTCTGTCTACCTATCTATCTGTCTGTCTACCTATGTATGTATGTGTGTGTGTGTAGGGGTATGTATGTATGTATATACTGTATATTGTGTGTGTGTGTGTGTGTGTGTGTGTGTGTGTGTGTGTGTGTGTGTGTGTGTGTGTGCGCACGCGCGCGTGCGAGCTCATACATACGGGCGAGAGAATGCCAAGGATTAACAAAGAGCACTTAAAGACTGGTAATGATATCTAAAGAGCCACTGATGGTAGATATAAAAATATCATGCTCTCCATCTCAGCTAATTGAGGAAGTTTTTGAAGACAGCTGGTGGTGAGGCATGCTGAGAGAGAGATAGAGAGAGAGAGAGAGAGAGAGAGAGAGAGAGAAATTATATATATATATATATATATATATATATATATATATATATATATATATATATAGTTACGTATTCATGGCTTTAGTTGAATACCTTAACAGAAAAGAACAAAAACATTCTTCATTCTAATACCCACACTAAAGATAAACAAACATGGAAAAATAAACACGAAGCTTAAATATGTATACAATATAATTCACTTAATTAACAATTCAATTACATACGAGTTAGTGTGACTGGGGATGACAAATAACAGAATTTACATCCTAATATCCTTGCACTTATTCTGCGGTCCCCTAACAGCCTGTGACTTCTAGTCTAAGGGTGGTTCACTAACCTCATACAAATAACCAGAACCCCCTTTTGAGGTCTGCTAAAATACCTGGACTTCGTCAGAACAAGGTAGGAGCGCATCAGTAGTTTCCCCGTCTCCCTCACATTAATTAACTATGGATTTTTTTTTTTTCTGGCCTATCGACCATTGAGGCCAAAGCCCCTACTCATTATGGCCATATATATATATATATATATATATATATATATATATATATATATATATATATATATATATATATACATACGTACACATACGTACACACACACACACTTCCATGCATTTATACAGACACACTTTCATGGACACATGTACATATATACTGTATATATAATAATTTTATTTTATTTATTTTTTTGTATTTTTATTTTTCATTTTTTCTTGGTTTTATATTTTTTATCCCTTATAAAGAAAAACCTAATCTAAAGACCCTAAAACTAATCACCTAACAGACAAATCACTAACCTATACTAAATCCTACAGAGACAAATAGCTAGCTCTACACTAATGGTAAAAATACCTCGACTAACAGAACACCATCGACTGCAGATATGTAATGCCTTTCTACATTACATACTTGCACTCATCACCTGGTGACTGTCAGTCGAGGTACAACCTAATATAGGGGACATCATTATATAAAAGGGAACCAGACGAGTCAGGAACATTTCCATATACGTCAGCTGTCGGCCCTAATTAGCACAACCTGAACAATATGGTATAATCTGTTTACATAATTTGTACAAAAAAGTGAAGTACCTCGAACAACAGACCACCATCGACTGTAAGTGCCCAATACCTTTCTATATTGCACACTTGCACTCATCAGCTGGTGACTGTCAGTCGAGGAATGGGGCTTAATGTAGGGGACATCTATATTAGAAATAGATCAGTGGGAGGAGGAACTATTTCAAATGTGTCAACTGTCAACCCTAATTAATAGTACAATATATACATATTTACAGTTCATAAAAAACATAACCATATGATAAAAAAGTCACATCACTCTGATTAGTCTGGTCTCTCTCAAGAAAGCCATCAATTTATCAGTCATAACAATGTCCCCATCACCCAGGATGGTGGAAAGGATGAAGGGGACATCTGCTGCGCCGCAGTAATTTATAAGTGAAGCCCTTTCACGAATAAATCGCCGACAGCGCAGGATGATATGACTGATAGATAACACCGCATCACAGATGTCACAGTGCGGTGGGAATCGTTTTTCCATATAAGGTTTCATGTGTGTTAGGATGGTGGCATTGAGCCGCAAACGAGCCAACTCTTTTTCTTCCAGGGAACTGGGACGGTTGGCAGAGTCCCAGTCGCCCGGATACGGCTTACACGTTCGAATATTTAGTCTGGTCCACTGATCTTGCCACAGAAGATTTATTGATTTCTTTCCGAGAGGGAGACTCGATCGTAGATCACGAGGAACGTCCCAAGTCTCCTCGAGCTCTACAGTCGACTTTGCAAGTAAGTCAGCCTGCTCATTGCCGTAGATACGACAATGACCAGGCACCCAGATCAGCGTGAATGACTTGTTGCATGAATGCAACTTATTAACGATACGGCCCTGGATCTCGTGAGAGTCCGTAGTACAAGATGCAATTACCTGAAGGGCCGATTTTGAATCCGAAAGTATGACAAATGAGTCATGCCTAGAATTGAGAGCATAGTCTATGGCTTTGTCAATAGCAAAAAGTTCGGAAGGAAACACAGATGTATGAGTGGGCAACCGATACCTGAGGGCACATTCGGTCGACCATACACTTGCACCCACACATTCACTCGACTTGGAACCGTCGGTGTACAATTGGTGGGACCCCAAGTGACGCACGATGATGTTATGAAACAAGTGGTGGACCTCCACCTCCGGCACCTTGGCCTTTGGTGCTGGGAGCCACGATACATCAACGGTAAAGCCAGGTGGCTCCCAAGGCGCTATATTTTTTGACATCAACTTGTCACAGTCACTGAGGTCCACCCCAAGCTCCTGAGTTAGTAAGTGGAGGCGAACGGCAAGTGGCCGGCGCACCCACCGCAGAAGGTGGTGGTATTGACGCAGTGGGGTACAGGCCACATTGCCGATATTACTTTTCCTAAATGTTCTTAGTCCATAGGACAAGGCCAGATGGTCACTGCATATACGAAGGGGAGGCACATTCGCCTCCACTTCCATTTGAGCTACACGGGTACACCGGACGGCTCCAAGACACATTCGCAAACATTTATTCTGCAACACATCCAATCCTTTCAGTGTGGCATTGGATGCCGAGCCATACACCTGTGCGCCATAGTCTAGCTTTGATCAAATAAGGGACTTATACACCATTAACAAAGATTTTCTGTCAGCACCCCATGTAGTACCCACTAGGTACCTGAGGACATTTAACGGTTTATCACAACGAGCAAGCAAATTATTAACATGAATTTTGAAGTTCAAATGATGGTCAAAATGTATTCCCAAAAACTTTACAGAATTTTGAAAAGGTACCGCCTGATTATCCAAAGTTAAGCACAAATTAGGTACGTTATGAGTTGTAAAAACTACAGCGGCACACTTAGGGATGGAAAACTTAAATCCCCACTGCAAGGTCCATTGATGGACGGAGTCAAGGGCTGCTTGAATCCGCCCTGCCGAAAATTGTGCATTATAGGAAGGGTGCCATATTGCACAATCGTCAGCATAGAGCGAGTATTTAAGGTTCCTCGGTATGGGAGCTGATGACAGAATATCACTGATCGTAATACTAAATAAAGTGGGACTAAGCATACTTCCCTACGGCACCCTGTTTTCCTGGATAAATATATCCGATGTTATGTTACGGGGCAATTTGACAGAGAAAGTCCTGTCCTTTAAGAAATTTGAAATAAAAATAGGCAAATTACCTCTTAAACCATAAGCATAGAGCTTCATTAGTATACCGTGTTGCCATATCATGTCATAGGCTTTATGGATGTCCAAGAACACCCCTATCATGAATTCTTTATTGGCAAATGCCTCTGAAATACTATGCTCCAAATTCATTAAATGATCTAGTGAACTTCTGTATTTACGGAAGCCACATTGTTGATCATTTAACAAATTCTTTGACTCTAAAACAAAAAGAAGCCTATTATTAACCATACGTTCCATGACCTTACATAGACAAGAATTCAACACAATAGGACGAAATGAAGTGGGATTCATAAGACGACCAGCCTCTTTGGGTATCGGTATGACGTGCTCAAAGTGCCATGAATTTGGGAACGTTCGAGACGCCCAAATCTCATTGTGCAATGCTAACATCTTAATCAGGCTGTCCTGATTAAGATGCTGGATCATGCTGTACGTGATGGTGTCAGGTCCAGGGCTGGTGTCTTTACAGGATTTAAGGGCAAGGACCAGTTCATCTAGCGTAAACTCTTGGTTGTACGGGGAGTCTACGTCTTCCGTGGCAAAGTCTATAATCTGTAGCTCAGCCGTGCGTTTATGGTGTTGAAAACGCGGGTCGTAATTGGCTGAGCTACTTACATGAGAAAAACTCCTGGCGAGGATGTTAGCAACGTCCATGGGCTCGTCATGGATGGTATTGTTCACCTGCAGGGTGGTGACAGGGAAGTATTTAATATTCTTATGGTGGACCAGACTTTACTTAATGGTGTAGTACGAGTCACTGTGGACACAAAGGACCGCCAGGTGTCACCTTTGGCCCTTCTTATTATTCTCCTTGCCTCAGCCCGTGCCTGTTTGTATGCAAAAAAATTTTCCTCAGTGGGCTGACTATCAAAAATCCTGTATCTCTTATTGCGTTTTCTTAATGCTTGTTGGAAATCCGGCATCCACCAATGTGCTCTATGCTTCGCATGAACTGTAGAAGTCTTGGGAATAGCAGCCTCAGCTGCGTGTAATATGGAAGTAGTTACATTTTCGACCTTAACATCTATGGTCTCCCCAGATATATCTAAATTGGCGATCCTTGGGAAGGATCCCCAATCTGCTTTCTTATAGTTAAATTTTGGAGGTGGAGGGTCCGAAACGATGTCGCATGTATAAGAAAGACAGATGGGTAAATGATCACTTCCCAAGGAGTCGTCATAAGGGTCCCATGAGAAATCTTGATGTATACCAGGGTAGGCCAGAGATAAGTCAGTGGCCGAAAAGTTACCAGTACGATTATCTACACGAGTCGCTCTACCATCGTTCAGAAGACAGAGGTTGAACTGTAGTATTAGGTCGGCTACTTGCTCCCCACGACCATCGATCCTCAAGATACCCCGTTGATGGTGATGGGCGTTAAAATCGCCCAACACTAACTTATTGCCAGGAAGATGTTCAAATAGTGAATTTAAAGCATCACGATCAATGGGGGGCCATGTGGAGGACAGTACAGAGAGCAAGTAGACATACGTGTTATTAAATTTTCCTCTGCACGAGACAGCTTTCAGAGTAGAATTTAGAATCACTTCCGTTTGTGGGTGTGATTTGTGTGTGTATATGGCAACTCCGTGACCTTCATATCTTCTATACGAGTGGTAGTGTTTGAACTGTGGAGGATCAGGGTGATCCTCCAGGCGCGTCTCCTGTAAACAAATAACGTCTGGCCTGTGTATAGAAAGCAAGATTGCTATATTGTGTAATTTATTCCCAATAACTCTACAATTCCACTGTAATATAGTGAATGCGGTGGTTTAAGATTTATGAGGGGGGCCAGTGTGTTTAGTTTTTTTATGCCCCCCGCGACCAGGCGAGTGGCTACCGGGGGACCTTTCCCGGTGCTTGCTGACGGAAACCTCCATATTTTCGTCAATAACTAGGCTCCCAGATTCCACCGAGGAAGAGCTATTCTTTCTCTCTCTCGCTGGACCAGGAGCAAGAAGGACATGAGGACGTGGCTTCGAAAGGGTGGTGAAGTTATGCTTTACACTCTTGTCAGACTTCGGTTTAGGCTTGACTGACTGAGAAGCAGCAGCGGCCTGAGAGTATGAAGAAGCTTTAGGGAGGTCAGTTAGATGGTTGGATCGTACAGGAGGCTGAGAGGTGAAGGTGGAGGTAGAGTGAGTGGCCTGATTAACAAGCATGAGATCAGTCTGCGTCTCCACAGTGCACATCACAGGGCGGGACATCACCGCTGAAGCATAGGACCTATTCGGTGTGGGAGTTGCATGCAACTCCTTCACCTTTTTCCTTGCTTCTTAGAAAGAGATGCCATTAGTCGCCTTCACCGCACAGACCTCTTTCTCCTCCTTCCACTTGGGACAGTCCCTAGAGGAAGTGAAGTGAGCACCCTTGCAGTGAAAGCAGCTGACAGTCTCTGATGTGCAATGTTCAGCATCATGACCTCGCGTTGCGCACTTGCCACAGACTGATTGGGAAGCACGACAAGACTTTTCATGATGTCCATATAACTGACATCGTAAACAACGAAGTGGGTCAGGGATGTATGTCCTTACGTTAACAATTTCATACCCCACTTTGATATGAGTTGGGAGAGTTACTTTGCCGAAAGTCAATATAACAGTGGCCGTTTTCGTCCTCCTGCCCTCGGAAAATCTCGTAATGAAACGGGCGTCAATTACATCTTCGTGAGCAAGTTCACGTATGATGTCGTCCTCTTCCATGACCATGAGGTCCCTGCAAGTGACGACACCCTTGCAGGAATTTATGGAATGAGGGATCGTCGGCACAGCATCACAGCAATGGAATTTGTTCAACTTCATCAAATCCTTAACCTGGGACGAGTTTGCAGTCTTTACTTGAAGATCTCCGCTAGCAAGTTTTTTCACCTGTTCTACCTCTCCTGCACATCCATCAGTCACCTTCTTGATAATGAAGGGATTGAGACTGGACAGGGGAGTAGAACCAACTGCGTGCAGCAAAACAAAACTGGCATTTTTTACGTCGATATCTAGCGGAGGGCGTTTCCGGGGCCGTTCAGTCTGGGGGCTGTCTGTCTGTAAATCTGTCGGGGTTCGATCAGGACTACCTCCCCCCCTGAAGGGGGGGGGAGGCAGCAGGGGCGTCCGCCATAGTAACCACTTCCCCCGTGAGGGAGGTTATTATCAAGTTACTCTGTTAGAGTAACTTGATAATAACCCTTTAAAAGACCTAGTTTGGTTAGGTAGCGTGAAGTTCCTAAGTCATCCAAGATATCGTCTATCCTAGGTAGTGGATAGAAGTCAGTACGGGTTACCAAGTTCACCTTTCTGTAATCCATGCCCATTCTGTAGGTGATGTCGGACTTGGGAACAAGCAGGCAAGGAGATGCCCACTCACTGCAACTAGGTTCTGCCAAACCGTGGTCCACAAGGAATTCCACCTCTTTCCGAATTTCTCTCGTGTGGATTCATCCGGTATGGAGTTTGTTTGATGGGTGCACAGTCGCTCACCAACACCACGTCGTGACTAGCCACCACACTCTGCTGCGGGACGTCCTGGAACAGACTGGGGAACTTGGACAGCAAACCTCTTAGCTCTTCTGCTTTTTTGGGCTCCAGATGCTGTAATATAGGTTCTGGATTAGCAAGGATGAGAGAAGTATTCATGACAGGCACCATAGGATTAAAGTTGTCTTCCAATTTTTCTTCCGTTTTCTCCCCAGACGACTTTTCTTTCCGTACCTGTAAGGCCATAACTACTGGTCGTTGTTTAAATAACTTCATGTTATTAGCATGGACCTGTCTCTCAGTCTTCCTTCTTCCGGGTGTCTTTATTACGTATCTATCACTACCACTCTTGCTCTTTACCTTATATGGTCCTTCATATTTTGCCTGTAGGGGTGTTTTATAAGTGGGTAATAAAAGTAAGACCTGATGTCCCACCTCAAATTTCCTATTTTCAGCTTTCTTGTCAAAATTGTTCTTCATACTGCTTTGACTTTCTTTTAAATTATCTTTAGCAAACTGCCTTATCTTTTTCAATTTATTGGTAAAATTCTCCACATACTTGCACAATGAAACCTGCTCTGATTCTTCTAGCCACGAATCTTTCATTAACCTCAACGGTCCACGTACATAATGTCCAAAAACTAACTGATGTGGACTGTACCCAAGTGCCTATTGTTTACTTTCCCTTATGGTAAACAATAAGAGATTGAGTCCATCATCCCATTCCCTTCCACTTTCTAACCAATATTTTCTCAGCATTGACTTCAAGGTGTGATGGAATCTTTCTAACATACCCTGGGATTCGGGGTGTTTAAGCAGTTGCTAGATATTGTTTTACTCCCAGTTGCTTCATAGCGTCTTTAAACAAATCTGAAGTAAAATTAGTCCCCTGGTCAGACTGTACTACCTTTGGAATTCCATACTGAGTGAAGAAATTAATCATTTTATCTACTATTATCTTTGCATTTATCTTCTTAATTGGAATGGCTTCTGGATATCTGGTTGTGGCACAAATCATAGTTAACAAGTAGTTATTACCTCTTTTGGTTTTAGGCAGGGGGCCAACACAGTCAATGATGATTTTTGAGAATGGTTCATCAGCTACAGGGATAGGTTTGAGAGGTACTGGTTTTAATACTTGATTTGGTTTCCCAGCTAATTGACACTCTCTACAAGATTTGCAAAACTTAGCTACATTTTTCCTTAAGCCGGGTCAAAAGAAGTGATTCAGTACCTTGTTGCTGGTTTTACTACATCCTAGGTGACCTCCAATGTTATCATGGGCAAGATTTAAGACTGAATTTCTCAAAGCAGATGGTACAACAATCTGATGAACCTCAGCCCATTTATCCTCAGATGACAAATTACTAGGCCTATACTTCCTCATAAGTACTCCATTCTTAAGATAGTAACAACTGCGATGATCTGGAACAGCTTCATTAAAGCAATGAACCAAGTTTTATCTTTATTCTGTTCCTGAATTAACTTTTCTTTGGTCACTGGAAGGCTCTCTATTTTAGACAGACTCACTCGTAGAAACATTACTTATTGCAGCTTCAGAAGGGGAAGGATTATTCACTGTAGGTTCAGGGGACCTGGCGAATAACCTGCCAACACCAGCATCCCCAGAGAAAATCGGATCTGCAGCGTCTTGGGTAGTGTCTGAATTAGCACGTGATGAAGCCATACTCCGAGTGACTGGACATACAGGGAACAGGTCAGGATATTTCTTCTCAAGCTGCTTAGTTGGACTGTCAACAGAAAGTACCTTTGTTACTATCAAATTAGGATATACCTGATTACCACCTATATCGTTCCCTAACAAGAAAGTGACACCAGCTGCAGCTATCCTTTCATCAACTGCATCAGTTACAAACCCAGTAAAGTAGGCAGACTCAAGGTAAACTCTGGCTTCAGGAACTTCGAAAAGCCCACCTTGACTATCAAGGACCCTCTTCCGGCCTGTTAAACACTCCTCTACCTGGAGAAATGAACTGCAAAGTAAAACACTTCGTGTGGCAGCAGTTTCACGCAAAACCTGTATGGGGTACTTTATTCCCCCCTGGACCATCTTTTGAAACAAACCCTAATGACAAATATGGTTCAAAACTACCATCTTCACTAGAAGTGTCACTAGCTGGGTTAATCTTCTCATTTGTACTGCTGTTTTTCTTCTGACCATTGTTACATAGCCTATGATTTCATCATCCTTTGTGTAATTCTAATGTACAGTATGCTGCATGTTTGATCACGAGCGTGTTCTACCTCACTCCCCCCGTCCTCCCTTATAGTAGAGCAAGTCGTTCTTTCTGTTGTTCAGAGCAGGAGTGTCAACTCTTTATCCCCTCTGGCTTCATTTGCGCGTCGTTCTTACAAGTTGTATCAAGCTCTGCCGGCCCCTATATAATGAGCTCAGTCTCTGCATTATTGCCACTTAGATCTACTCTTCATTTTGTTCACATCTCTGTCCTCCCCTGTACAGTTGTTATTATTGTGAGTGCTCAGGAAGTCTCCAGCCATCTAGCAGCTGTGTAATTTGAGTATGAGTGTTGTTACATTTTGTTCTTGTACTGTATAGCATAAGGTGTTAATTTGTAGGACTAGTGAGGTTTTTGTGATTAATGGAAAGTTTGGATGTCAGCCCTTATTAATAATATTTTGTATCTGTAATAATATATCTTGCATTCACTGAGTATTATCTAGTATTTTCATTTTATCAGGGCTGACTTAGATAAATTTACTCATGCTAATTTCGTGTTAATAGAGGCTATTGCAGTTAACTATATATTTAACCTGTTTTTTGCCATTACATTATCCTTATGAGTCCTGAATGTTTTGTTGTTAGTTTGAGCATTAAACTTTAACTTGTAATTTTACCTAACTCTTTTGTTTTGAACCTGGAACTTTACGGGACAGTAGTGATTTTTAGTATTCTCACTTAAAGTGTACATTATCTTTCTCTGTTCCGTAACATAAATTTGGCGACCTCACCACGATATTCAGGATATTATCATAAGGATATTGCTTGATATTTTGTGACTGTGATTTATTCATGATGTCTACTATTACTACGCTTGATGAAGCCAAAGATTTTTTGTCAAATGTGCAAACAGTGTGTGATGTAGAAAACAGAACAAAGAATGAACTTAAGCTTGTTGCTCACCAATTGGGAATTGCTGTTCGCTCTCATCATTCTAAAGATCAAATTGTTGACATGATTAATGAAAGCTTGTTTAATGTAACTCCTCCAAATGAACAAACGCAGATTGAATTAGCTAAGTTACAGCTAGCCCTGCAGGAGGCTCGTGCTAAGGAGGCTGAATTTCAGGCAAATGCTAAGGAGGCTGAGTTTCAGGCTCGTGCTAAGGAGGCTGAGTTTCAGGCACAAATTGAACTTGCTAGGATTCAGGCAGACCATGAGTATCGCATGAAACAAGGTGGAACTGGATCATCTAGCTCTGATGATTTTGATGTGGCTAAAAATGTTAAACTTGTCCCTCCTTTTAATGAATCTGATTTAACTAAGTATTTTCAGTTGTTTGAGAGGGTAGCTACAGGTTTTAATTGGCCCAAAAAGTATTGGCCAGTACTCCTTCAAACTGTTCTCACCGGTAAAGCTCAAGTAACTTATGCATCTTTGCCTCAGGATCAATCTGATAATTATGATGTAGTTAAGAGCTTGATTCTTAAGGCCTATTAGCTTGTTCCTGAAGCCTATAGAGTAAAATTTAGGACAACTTATAAGCAAGATAAGCAATCCCATGTTGAGTATGCAAAAATCAAAGAAGATCTGTTAGAGCAGTGGTTAAATTCTAAGAATGTGGATTCTGATTTTGACAAATTTAAGCAGATGATTTTGCTGGAGGACTTCAAAAGGTGTATTTATAAAGATGTAAGCCTATATCTTGATGAGAAAAGAATAGATAATTTGTCTGATGCTGCAGTTTTAGCTGATGAATATGTTCTCACTCACAAGAGATATTCTAGAGAAAAAAGGAAAGTTGAGAGTAAGTACGTTGCCTCCACTCAGAGTACAGGTAACAGGAAAGAGAATAAAGATGATGTTTCTCAGGAGGTAAATACCAGCTCCACCTCTAGATTTCAGAAACGTAAATGTACTTATTGTAGTGAGCTTGGTCATACTACGGAGAAATGTTTCAGGAGACAGCATGATGTGAACAAAAAGGAGTCTTTAAATATTCAGTCAATTGGTCTAGTGTCCACCCTTGAGAGTTCCCAGAATTCTTTAACTGAGTTAACTGAACCTGCTTTGAGGGGTAAATTAAATTCTCATGATGGAGCTCCTCTTTTGAGCAGTAACGTGGGTGACACTCACAAGAGTTCATGTGCTAATTTCCTGTCTGATGGTTTTGTCAGTCCTCTGGACAGTAATGACAGGAAATCAGTTAAAATATATCGTGATACAGGTGCTTGCCAATCCCTTATGCTGACCAGTGTTCTAGGCTCTAATGTTAATTCCTCTGATGAAACTGTAATCTTACAAGGTGTAGGGAATAATTACTTCTCTGTCCCTCTGTGCAGAGTGAATTTAGAGTCTGGTTTTGTTAATGGTTCCGTTATGGTTGGGTTGGTTGAGACACTCCCAATGTCAGGTGTAACTTTCTTACTTGGAAATGATATTGGTGGAAGTCAAGTGTGTCCAGCTCCTCAGCTGTCTAGTGAGCCAGTGGCTGCGACCCAGGATTGTGGTGTCCCTGATGTGTTCTCTGCATGTGCTGTCACTAGGGCTAAGTCTAAAATTACTGGTGATTTAGAGGATAATGATGATGATGTTATACTAGCTGACACTTTTCTTGCTAATTTGGACCACTCATCAGATGAGGCAGTACCCCGTAGTGTTGATAATTTGTCTCATCAAGAGTTGGTTGAGTTGCAGGTTGCTGACCCTGAGTTGAAAGGTCTAGCTAACTCTGCTTGCAGTGAGGAAGAGTCAGCCGGTGCTTCTACTTGTTATTATATAAAGTCAGGAGTACTTATAAGGAAGTGGAGACCCCCAACAGCATCAGCCGACTGTGAATGGGAGGTTGTACATCAAGTTGTCATCCCTCGTGTTTGTAGGCAGGATATCATTAGAGTGGCTCATGATTCCAGTTTGGCAGGACACCTTGGAGTGAGGAAGACTGTGGCACGCATTTTGAAACACTTCTACTGGCCAGGTATCTTCAGGGATGTTTCCTGGTATTGTAAGTCCTGTCACACCTGTCAAGTTGTGGGGAAGTGTAATTAGACCGAAAAGGTTGCACCTCTAGTTCCCATTCCTCCTTTTGAGGCGCCTTTTACCCGTGTGTTGGTGGATGTTGTGGGCCCTCTTCCTAAGACTTCTTCAGGATTTTCTTATGTGTTGACGCTGATTGATATGGCTACCCGTTATCCTGAAGCCATTCCACTTAGATATATCTCAGCAAAGAATGTGGATAAGGAAATGCTAGGGTTCTTCACAAAGTTTGGTCTGCCCAAGGAGGTACAGTCAGACCGGGGAAGTAATTTCATGTCAAATATTTTCAAGCAGTCCCTGAAAGAGTTAGGCATCACCCAGATCACGTCTTCAGCTTACCATCCCCAGACCCAAGGAGCGTTGGAGAGATATCATCAAACACTCAAATCGATGCTCAAGAAATACTGTTTGGAACATCAGAAAGACTGGGATAAAGGTCTTCCATTCGTTGTGTTTGCCGCAAGAGAATCTCCAAATGAATCACTGGGCTTCTCACCTTTTGAACTAGTGTTTGGCCATGAAGTAAGAGGACCCCTTAAGCTACTCAAGGAATGCTGGCTGTCGGAGGAAGATGACGTCAACCTGCTGGAGTATGTGATGAAGTTCAAAGAACGGCTGTCCACTGCTTTACAGCTGGCGAGAGAGAATTTAGGAGCTGCTCAGGAGAAGATGAAGACTTGGTATGATAAGAAGTCCAGGTTACGCCACTTTCAGCCAGGAGATCAGGTTTTGATTCTGCTACCGGTTCATGGGCAACCTCTTCAAGCCAAGTTTAGTGGTCCTTATTTCGTGGAGAAGAAACTCAGTGATGTCAACTATGTCATCACCACACCAGATCGTAGAAAGAACAAGCAACTTCGTCACATCAACATGCTAAAGTTATATCACAGGCGGGACGAAAATAACCCAGTCTGCACTGTAGCTGTTCCACCCGAGTCTGCAAGTGAAGTTCTCCCATGCAGCATGAGCCTGAGTGATAGTTTGGGGAAGAATCCTGATATCATGAATGATCTCCAGACTAAGCTTTCTCATTTACCTCCCGAGGAAAGGCAGGAGTTTTCGGCATTACTGCAGGAGTACCCGCAAGTGTTCCGTGCCACTCCAGGAAGAACCACTGTGTTGATGCATGATGTCGATGTTGGAGACGCAATGCCAATTAAACTGCCTCCTTACCATGTCAGTGAAAGTTCCTCTCATCGAGAAGGAGCTTGGCTACCTGTTGGGCCACAAGATGATTGAGCCCTGTCAGAGCGAGTGGAGTTCTCCTGTCACTCTAGTCCCTAAGCCAGGTGGGTCACAGCGGCTTTGCATTGACTACAGACGTGTTAATCAGATAACCAAAACAGACACTTACCCTCTCCCTCGCGTGGAAGATTGCATAGACAAGATCGGAAAGGCTAGGTACATAAGTAAGTTTGATTTGTTAAAGGGATACTGGCAAGTACCTATGACTGAACGTGCTAGGGAGATCTCATGTTTTGTAACACTAGGAAAGACTTTTGCATGTTCTGTAATGCCATATGGTATAAAGAATGCACCAGCCACATTTCAGAAGCTCATGAATGTTGTAACAGAGGGTTTGGCAGGGTGTGTTGTTTATAATGATGATGTATTAATCTTCAGTGGCAACTGGAAAGATCACCTATGCCATGTCAGTAAATTTCTTGAGTGTTTGGTTCAGGCTAATCTTGTAGCTAATTTATCAAAGTGTGAGTTTGGTCAAGCTAAAGTTCAGTACCTTGGGTACGTAATTGGTGATGGACATGTTGCACCACCAGCAGCTAAGGTTCAGGTTATAAGTGATCTTCTCAGACCTAAAAGTAGGAAAGAGCTACAAAGATTTTTGGGAATGGTAGGTTATTACAGGAGATTTGTTCTTAACTTTTCAATTCTTGTATCACCACTTACAGACCTACTGAAAAAGGGAGTTAAATTTGTCTGGACCGATAACTGTGAATCCTCTATCAACAAACTTAAAGCTATCTATTAAGTCAGCCAGTGCTCGCTACTCCAAATTTTGCTAAGCCTTTTAAGATGGCTGTTGACGCAAGTGATACAGGAGCTGGGGCTGCTTTGCTGCAAGAGGATGATCAGGGTATTGAACACCCTGTATCTTATTACAGTAAGAAGTTCACTCCACCTCAAAAGAACTACTCAACTATTGAGAAGGAGCTTTTGGCCTTGATTTTGGGTTTACAGCATTTTTCATTTTATTTGTGTTCTGGTTTTGACCCCATAGTCATTTATACCGATCATAACCCACTGAAATTCCTTAGTAAGTTTAAAGATAAAAATCAGAGATTGACAAGATGGAGTCTACTTCTTCAGGAGTATTCATTAGACCTACAACATGTCAAGGGGAAAGAAAATGTTATTGCAGATTGCTTATCTAGACTTTAGACAGATTGTTTTAGAGTAATAAGAAATTTCCTTTGTAAATTTCTTTTTCTTTGTGGGGAGGTGTTACATAGCCTATGATTTCATCATCCTTTGTGTAATTCTAACGTACAGTATGCTGCATGTTTGATCACGAGCGTGTTCTACCTCACTCCCTCCGTCCTCCCTTATAGTAGAGTAAGTCGTTCTTTCTGTTGTTCAGAGCAGGAGTGTCAACTCTTTGTCCCCTCTGGCTTCATTTGCGCGTCGTTCTTACAAGTGTATCAAGCTCTGCCGGCCCCTATATAATGAGCTCAATCTCTGCATTATTGCCACTTAGATCTACTCTTCATATTGTTCACATCTCTGTCCTCCCCTGTACAGTTGTTATAACTGTGAGTGCTCAGGAAGTCTCCAGCCATCTAGCAACTGTGTAATTTGAGTATGAGTGTTGTTACATTTTGTTCTTGTACTGTATGGCATAAGGTGTTAATCTGTAGGCCTAGTGAGGTTTTTGTGATTAATGGAAAGTTTGGATGTCAGCCCTTATTAATGATATTTTGTATCTGTAATAATATACTGTATCTTGCATTCACTGAGTATTATCTAGTATTTTCATTTTATCAGGCTGACTTAAATAAATTTGTTCTTGCTAAATTCGTGTTAATAGAGGCTATTGCAGTTAACCATATATTTAACCTGTTTTTGCCATTACATTATCCTTATGAGTCCTGAATGTTTAGTTGTTAGTTTGAGCATTAAACTTTAACTTGTTATTTTACCTAACTCTTTTGTTTTGAACCTGGAACTTTGCGGGACAGTAGTGATTTTGGTGTTCTCACTTGAAGTGTTCATTATCTCTCTCTGTTCCGTAACAATATGTATGTACACTTGGTAAGATTTCCGACTGGACAATCTGGTTGCTGGATTTGGCTAATGTGGCAACAGCGTGAGCCCATGTGTGTGTGTGTATGTGTGTGTGTGTTCATGCCTGACAACTTTTTGAATTGCTAAAGCCCCTGTCACACATATGCAACTCAAGGCCCGACAAGCGCAACTCAAGGTCGTAATGGCTTTTGTCATCGGTCGTCCCTTGATTCTCCAACAAAGCCCAGACTCTGGAGGGCGGTCGTGAGCCACTGGGACGATTCCTCGAGCCTCACGAATTTTAACGCGCACGTTAAAAAATCATGGTCGCCTCACGACTTCCCAAAAGTTGGGTCACAGTTGCATCGTAGTCGGGAGTGTTGTAGGTCAGTCCTGAAGCAGTCTTAGCTCTATTGGATGCGTTGTGATGTGTTCGTTGCATGTCAGCATGCAGTTGCCGACAAGAAAAATGTTCTGACTGTGTAACGAGTCACCGTCCACGACCAGACCACAATCAGACCGCAACCAGACCCTGAGCCGACAATGCAACGCATTTTGACAGTCCAGTCGGCGATTCGGAATCATGGCTCACGACCACGTGACAACTGCAAGCAGACCACAAGCAGACCACACGACGACTGGGCTTAGACCAATCCGCGCAAGAGTGCGCCAAGAGTCTTGGTGGGAAACCGGGTGCAGTCGGCGATCTGTCAACACCAGTCACACATGGCAACTGTGTGCCGGAGCGAGCAGCGTATAAAGTGTGAGAGAGGCCCGCGTTTGCCATCGTGAGGAGGTCGGTGGGGGTTGGGGAGGCTCAGAGGGGTCGTCATGCATTCCCCGAATGCGTCTACGCAGTTGTGTTGCATTCTTAAGCGGTCGTGGCTGACAAAAATCCGTTAAAATTTCAAACTTGAAGACTCGTTGCTCTGTCGCCTCGTGGTTGCCGGCGGTCGCCTTGCGGTCGCCTTCTGATCTGGTCACGTTCTTGAGGACGTCAGGACCAGTCGTGAGGCGGCATGAGCAGTTTAGATTCGAGCAAGTCAGGAGGCGTGGGAGCCAACTAGGACACGACCTTGAGTTCCGCCGCAGTCGGGCCTTGAGTCGTGTATGTGTGACGGGATTAAGCGTTATCCTCCGAATTTTATTATGTGGCCATTGTATTATGCTATGATATAGCTAACAAATATTATGTGATTGGGATATTGGGCTGTGTACTGTACTATTTATAGTCTGAGTTATATGAAATAATTCTCTTGCCTTGTAGCATGAACCACGATAAAGGATGAGTTGTGGTTCAGAAACAGAGGGCAAGTTCATCCAGAAATGGCGCGATGTAGGGGTAAAGGGGGAGTATGGGAGTGAGCAGCCAACAGTTATATATTCTTAGTCATTACAGTATAGTTATTAAGGTGTCAATGATATCCTGTATCCTAAATAATGATTAACCTATTTATTTTTATTATCTTTATATAGACCCGATTACACACTAGGATACCCCCTTCCTCGTTAACGGAAGCCTGCTCCACCACCACAACTCTCTCTCAAAAACTACTCAGCTGGCTTTCAGTACACACACACACACACACACACACACACACACACACACACACACACAATTATCAGTTTGTGGTAATGAGTAATGACGTTGCACTTAGTATGTTTACCTAAAATTTGATACTGTGTCAAAATACATGTGCAATACGTAACCACCTCACATTACGGATTACGTTAACCAGTAATCAATACTTATTTGCATAGTTTATGTTTCAGTAATAGTCATGGGGTAGCCATATCCACAGTGATATTTTCGTTAATGTTAAAGGTAATCATGTGTTCATTGGCTGATACCAGTTAGAGGGAAGGTGGCCGCTGACACCTCCAATCCTCATAGCTACGTTCTTGAGTTGTAGTGTCACTGCAGAGGTTCCTATTCCTCCAGTTATGTCAATATTTAAAGTTAACATACTGATGAACAGCCATTTCTTACGAAAAATACAAACAGCCAATATGGAACTCTGAAAATACATTTATGAAGCATATTGTGGGAGCTTTTCAGCTCTCACGCATCAGTCGCAGTCTTGGTCCTTTGTTTCAGTATTGCCAGCCTGACAGTGTGCAATGTCAATGAACATGCTGTTAATACAGTTCTACTTGCTTATTTACATTTGGTACAACAGAATTCAAAGCAGGATTTCATTCAGTACATAGAATGCCAAATACAGCATGTGTGTGTGCATGTGGGTGTGGGACAATACGTGTGGTGGGGGTGGGGGGAGTATAGTGAGTATGAAATGTGTCATAATGGTAATATGGGTGTGAACATACGTGGCTAAGGACGTCCAAGACTGACATGTAATCTTTGCCGTTAACACTTGATGATACACACCTAGTATTTATTTAGGTTCTATTTATAAGTTTGTAGTATGTTACATTATTATATCATTATGATTATGTTTTTGGGAGTGAAACCTAAAAACACCATATAAAGACAAACATTGAAGTATTATAATACCGTATTATGGAACCTATATTACACGAATAACTATTTCTTGCAAAGGACAATAATATTATTTTAATGTTCATTACAAAATAACACTGTAGGAGCATCTGTTTCTAATGGTAGCTTACCGGATTCCAGCGATCAGTTTCTTAAGTTATATTATAGCATAGATTTATGCAATATATCCGCAATATATTGTATTAACAATGTCATGAAGGCTCACACAGTGGACGTTCACGTAAACTACTACGAAATGGCAGCAAGTTCAGTGTTTAATAGTTTGAGAAGTTCACATATTTTTTGGTGTGGTTGTAAATCCAGCTGTCCTTTACTGGCCGATGTAATTCTTTGTAAAATGAGAGTGGTCAAGTGTAAAACCAATATCCAATGTCGCATAGTAGTTTGAAGGTGATCACTGATAATTATGATTACTGCATGACCCTCCTGAATGACCACACCCAATATCTTTGTTTAATTTATTTTAATTTTTGGGTCACTTGGAACAGATATTAGTAAATGACACGATAGCCCACGTGGATTTACTGACTATAACCTAGCCAGTATGAAGTGTCTTGATTAATAAGATATGTGAGTGTATGGTTATCAGGTAAAAGTGAGAACCTCCACACACAC
>NC_137045.1:21975533-22168784 GCF_032717465.1 Coenobita brevimanus | reverse complement strand
TGTGTGCCAAAACAGTTCATAAATTTAAGGATATGGATGATAAAAATGGTTTAATACGAGGGACAGTACGAGCTTGACTCATTTCTGTAAAGATACACACACACACACACACACACACACACACACACACACACACACACACACACACACACACAGAGAGAGAGAGAGAGAGAGAGAGAGAGAGAGAGAGAGAGAGAGAGAGAGAGAGAGAGAGAGAGATTTCGACCCGGACGAATTTCGTCCGTCACCCCCGACCATCTACAGTTTATCCCAAGGCCTAAAGAAAGAGTATTCTTTAGGCCTTGGTTTATCCCAGACGGCGTGGAAGCGTTGTGGCTACCTGTTTCACCGCCGTCCCCTCCGTCACGTGGCCTCCATCAGTTGCGTGCTGTATCACCCCCCACGGGCCTCCACACGTGACATACCTCTCCAACATCTCATCCAAACTTCAGATGATCTACTTCTCCAGCATCTCATCCAAACTGTAGGTTATCTACATCTCCAACATCGTATCCAAACTTCAGATTATCTCAAAACCAGGTATCCTCCCTCCAAGCTTCTCATATGAGGTGATTTTATTGAAACTGAAACGACATACATTCAAGCACAACTTCAGGTAACACAAATTGTTAACTTTCAAACACATGGTAACAAAACATTAGCCTTAATACTGTCTGAAGTGGTTGCCTTTATACCTTTATCCACTTTTGGACGAAGCAACCATACTTCGATCCTTTGGTCCCCTAAACCCACCTTTGCACTTAAACAGAAACTCAATACGTTAACTTACAGATCCGACTCAGCAGTTCGAAACTTTGGTAACTGGACTGAGCATTACCCGAGGATAGAAGTCACCACAGTTCGAGATGAGAACACCAAATTGATAATCTATCACAATACCATTACCTAGACTATTCTTGACTCTTTCCCGGAAAATCTGTACAATTCATCCCTCTGACTCACCATGGAACACCAACCGCATTTCACGTCTCATTCGGCAACGTAATGAGACTTTCCACACAAGGAACACTGTTTAGTATAAATCGTTCAGAAAAAAAAAAAAAAAAAGCAGATGCCAAAAGATCATATCCTAGCAAACTCCAACACCTAAAACGCACAAGTGTGAGCCAATGGTATGAAACGTTGCAATAGCTGTGTAGTGTTAAAAATCAAACCTTTACCTTCCTTTGTGTTACCAACCAGTCTAACACCCAAGCAGCTGAAACTACTGTATTAACAAACACTGCCACCATATGTCAACAGTTGCCTGAGCTTAACAACGGGCTTCTTCCAACATACCTCCCCGTCCCCGAACTATCCACAACTGTATTCGAATACAAAGTCGCGTCCCATCTCCAGAATTTGAAACTTTAACACACTTCCATACCCCTACACTTACCAATATGCCTTTTTAAGGAATCTTCTATTGCACTCGCTAAACCCTTTAACGTCTGTTATTAATGCGTCTTTCCAACAATCTAAGTGCCTAGACATGTGGAAATCATCTAACACCATTTCCTTAATCTCCAAACCCATGAGTAACCCATTGTTATTACACCTACCCCTTGCCTGATCTGTGAAAGCTTTGCTGCAGCCTAGAACTACTCACACATATCAAATAAAAATGACATACACCAGTACGGTAATGTTAGATTATCTACGACTCACTACCTCACCAGTTTTCTTGATTTCATACTCAAAATTTTGATAAACGCAAATCATCATCATCAGCAGTTTTCACTGACTTTACCAAATCCTCTGACCTAGTGGATCACACAAACATCATCGACAAAGCTGTACATTTAGGTTTTAGAGAATGACTCTTCTCCTGGCTAGCAGATTTCCTGAAAAACTGCCAGCAAGCTGATCGACTCAGGGGTATCATCTCCAGCTTTCAAATTCTCTCGTGTGGTGTGCCTCCAGGCACACAAATGGGGCCATTGTGCTTCCTCATTCTTGTCAATGACACCCTACAAGACACACAACAATGTTAGGAGTATGTCGAGGACTCCACACTAGCTGCAGCCATTGATAATACTGAACTGTACTGTACCAGACTACACTCTCCTTCCGACCGTTGACATTCTTCAGGTCTGGACACGTGACAACCACATTACCATTAATATTAACAAAACAGTAGTCGTGTACTTTGCCTACAACCTTGCCATAGCACCTACACCATGCACCCCCATACTCAAACTCGGAGACCACACCCTGGAAGCAGTGCACACCACCAAACCACTGGTCATCCTCACTGACCACAAACTTCGCTGGAACGCCAACACAAATTCAACCGTCGCTGCTGCTTCCTACGGACTACACATACTACGCACACGTTCATTCTTCCCAAGATGAGCTACGCCACGCCAATTTGGTCCTCATCCATCAACATTACACAACGTAACAAGCTCGGGAAGGTTTAGAAAAGGGCAGTGAGATTCATCCCCGGCACGAACTTCACAGACTACAATGAAGCTCTCATCCATGTGAACCTTCCGTCCATCGCAGGTCTTCATGCTCACCAACTCCAACGGTTCGGAAAAAAAAATTAGTCAGCGACCCACGCCATATACACCAGCTTCTACCTGAGGGTCCCCGTCCCCACCGAGCTTTTCGTCACCACAATCTACTGGTACCCATCAAAGCCACGACGAACCGGTACAAACACAGAACCATCCCAACAACAGTTAACTTCCGTAATACACAGCATTTATAACTATGTAATTATTTACCAGCAGATCACGTCCTACCTATTTCACTTTTAATTAGTTCATTGTCCACACACAATTACTTGTATTTCTCTGCGCATAAACTTTTCATATAAAATTGTATAAACTGCATTTCTATGTATAACTGCAGCCACTGGCTGCTTGTATCTATGGATAAACGATTCATTATTATTATTATTATTGTGTATAATAATAATAGCAATATTAATAATTATTAATTATTGCTATTATCATTATTATTACACACACACACACACACACACACACACACACACACACACACACACACACACACATAGTTTGTATATTATTTTGGTTAAAATCTTTGATTTAGTCTCTCTCTCTCTCTACAGGTGTACATGTATCTCTCTCTCTCTCTCTCTCTCTATTGTTACATAGCCTATGATTTCATCATCCTTTGTGTAATTTTAACGCACAGTATGCTGCATGTTTGATCACGAGCGTGTTCTGCCTCAGTTCCCCCCTTCTACCGTTATAGTAGAGTAAGTCGTCATTTCTGGAGTTCAGAGCAGGATTTTCAGCTCTTTGTCCCCATGGCTTCATTTGCGCGTCCTTCTTACAAGTTGTATCAAGCTCTGCCGGCCCCTATCTAATGAGCTCAGTCTCTGCATCATTGCCACTTAGATCTGCTCCTCATTTTGTTCACATCTCTGTCCTCCCCTGTACAGATATTATTATTGTGAGTGCTCAAGAAATCTCCAAACATCTAGCAGCTGTGTGTAATTTGAGTATAAGTGTTATTGCATTTTTTCTTGTACTGTGTAGCATAAGGTTAATTCTTAGGCCTAGTGAGGTTTTTGATTAATGTTGGGTTTTATGTCAGTCATTTTTGATAATAGTTTGTATCTGTAACAATTTATCTGGCATTCACTGAGTATTATCTGGTATCTCATTTTATCAGGGCTGACTTAGATAAATTTACTCTTGCTAATTTCGTGTTAATAGAGGCTATTGCAGTTAACCATATATTTAACCTGTTTATTTGCCATTACATTATCCTTATGAGTCCTGAATGTTTTGTTGTTAGTTTGAGCATTAAACTTTAACTTGTAATTTTACCTAACTCTTTTGTTTTGAACCTGGAACTTTACGGGACAGTAGTGATTTTTAGTATTCTCACTTAAAGTGTACATTATCTTTCTCTGTTCCGTAACATAAATTTGGCGACCTCTTATCAGGATATTCAGGATATTATCATAAGGATATTGCTTGATATTTTGTGACTGTGATATATTCATGATTGCTACTATTACTACACTTGATGAAGCCAAAGATTTTTTGTCAAATGTGCAAACAGTGTTGGATGTAGAAAACAGAACAAAGAATGAACTTAAGCTTGTTGCTCAACAATTGGGAATTGCTGTTCGCTCTCATCATTCTAAAGATCAAATTGTTGACATGATTAATGAAAGCTTGTTTAATGTAACTTCTCCAAATGAGCAAACGCAGATTGAATTAGCTAAGTTACAGCTAGCCCTGCAGGAGGCTAAGGCTAAGGAGGCGGAGGCCCGTTCTAAGGAGGCTGAGGCACAAGTTGAAATTGCTAGGATTCAGGCAGACCATGAGTATCGCATGAAACAAGGTGGAACTGGATCATCTAGCTCTGATGATTTTGATGTGGCTAAAAATGTTAAACTTGTCCCTCCTTTTAATGACTCTGATTTAACAAAGTATTTTCAGTTGTTTGAGAGGGTAGCTACAGGTTTTAATTGGCCCAAAAAGTATTGGCCAGTACTCCTTCAAACTGTTCTCACCGGTAAAGCTCAAGTAACTTATGCATCTTTGCCTCAGGATCAATCTGATAATTATGATGTAGTTAAGAGCTTGATTCTTAAGGCCTATGAGCTTGTTCCTGAAGCCTATAGAGTAAAATTTAGGACAACTTATAAGCAAGATAAGCAATCCCATGTTGAGTATGCAAAAATCAAAGAAGATCTGTTAGAGCAGTGGTTAAATTCTAAGAATGTGGATTCTGATTTTGGTAAATTTAAGCAGATGATTTTGCTGGAGGACTTCAAAAGGTGTATTTATAAAGATGTAAGCCTATATCTTGATGAGAAAAGAATAGATAATTTGTCTGATGCTGCAGTTTTAGCTGATGAGTATGTTCTCACTCACAAGAGATATTCTAAAGAAAAAGGGAAAGCTGAGAGTAAGTACGTTGCCTCTACTCAGAGTACAGGTAACAGGAAAGAGAATAAGGATGATGTTTCTCAGGAAGTAAATACCAGCTTCACCTCTAGATTTCAGAAAAGTAAATGTATTTATTGTAGTAAGCTTGGTCATACTACGGAGAGATGTTTCAGGAGACAGCGTGATGTGAACAAAAGGGAGTCTTTAAATATTCAGTCAATTGGTCTAGTGTCCACTCTTGAGAGTTCCCAGAATTCTTTAACTGAGTTAACTGAACCTGCTTTGAGGGTAACTTAAATTCTCATGATGGAGCTCCTCTTTTGAGCAGTAACGTGGGTGACACTCTCAAGAGTTCATGTGCTAATTTCCTGTCTGATGGTTTTGTCAGTCCTCTGGACAGTAATGACAGGAAATCAGTTAAAATATATCGTGATACAGGTGCTTGCCAATCCCTTATGCTGACCAGTGTTCTAGGCTCTAATGTTAATTCCTCTGATGAAACTGTAATCTTACAAGGTGTAGGGAATAATTACTTCTCTGTCCCTCTGTGCAGAGTGAATTTAGAGTCTGGTTTTGTTAATGGTTCCGTTATGGTTGGGTTGGTTGAGACACTTCCAATGTCAGGTGTAACTTTCTTACTTGGAAATGATATTGGTGGAAGTCAAGTGTGTCCAGCTCCTCAGTTTCTAGTGAGCCAGTGGCTGTATCCCAGGATTGTGATGTCCCTGATGTGTTCCCTGCATGTGCTGTCACTAGGGCTAAGTCTAAAGTTACTGGTGATTTAGAGGATAATGATGATGATGATGTTATCCTAGCTGACACTTTTCTTGCTAATTTGGACCACTCACCAGATGAGGCAGTACCCCGTAGTGTTGATAATTTGTCTCGTCAAGAGTTGGTTGAGTTGCAGGTTGCTGACCCTGAGTTGAAAGGTCTAGCTAACTCTGCTTACAGTGAAGAAGAGTCAGCCGGTGCTTCTACTTGTTATTATGTAAAGTCAGGAGTACTTATGAGGAAGTGGAGACCCCCAACAGCATCAGCCGACTGTGAATGGGAGGTTGTACATCAAGCTGTCATCCCTCGTGTTTGTAGGCAGGATATCATTCGAGTGGCTCATGATTCCAGTTTGGCAGGACACCTTGGAGTGAGGAAGACTGTGGCACGCATTTTGAAACACTTCTACTGGCCAGGTATCTTCAGGGATGTTTCCTGGTATTGTAAGTCTTGTCACACCTGTCAAGTTGTGGGGAAGTGTAATCAGACTGAAAAGGTTGCACCTCTAGTTCCCATTCCCCCTTTTGAGGCGCCTTTCACCCGTGTGTTGGTGGATATTGTGGGCCCTCTTCCTAAGACTTCTTCAGGATTTTCTTATGTGTTGACCATGATTGATATGGCTACCCGTTATCCTGAAGCCATTCCACTTAGAAACATCTCAGCAAAGAACGTGGTTAAGGAAATGCTAGGGTTCTTCACAAAGTTTGGTCTGCCCAAGGAGGTACAGTCAGACCGGGGAAGTAATTTCATGTCAAATGTTTTCAAGCAGTCTCTGAATGAGTTGGGCATCACCCAGATCACGTCTTCAGCTTACCATCCCCAGACCCAAGGAGCGTTGGAGAGATATCATCAAACACTCAAATCGATGCTCAAGAAATACTGTTTGGAACATCAGAAAGACTGGGATAAAGGTCTTCCATTCGTTGTGTTTGCTGCAAGAGAATCTCCAAATGAATCACTGGGCTTCTCACCTTTTGAACTACTGTTTGGCCATGAAGTAAGAGGACCCCTTAAGTTACTCAAGGAATGCTGGCTGTCGGAGGAAGATGACGTTAACCTGCTGGAGTATGTGAAGTAGTTCAAAGAACGGCTGTCCACTGCTTTACAGCTGGCGAGAGAGAATTTGGGAGCTGCTCAGGAGAAGATGAAGACTTGGTATGATAAGAAGTCCAGGTTACGCCACTTTCAGCCAGGAGATCAGGTTTTGATTCTGCTACCAGTTCATGGGCAACGTCTTCAAGCCAAGTTTAGTGGCCCTTATTTCGTGGAGAAGAAACTCAGTGATGTCAACTATGTCATCGCCACACCAGATCGTAGAAAGAGCAAGCAACTATGTCACATCAACATGCTAAAGTTATATCACAGGCGGGACGAAAATAATCCAGTCTGCACTGTAGCTGTTCCACCCGAGTCTACAAGTGAAGTTCTCCCATGCAGCATAAGCCTGAGTGATAGTTTGGGGAAGAATCCTGATATCATGAATGATCTCCAGACTAAGCTTTCTCATCTACCTCCCAAGGAAAGGCAGGAGTTTTCGGCATTACTGCAGGAGTACCCGCAAGTGTTCCGTGCCACTCCAGGAAGAACCACTGTGTTGATGCATGATGTCGATGTTGGAGACGCAAAGCCAATTAAATTGCCTCCTTACCGTGTGAACCCAGTGAAAGTTCCTCTCATGCAGAAGGAGCTTGGCTACCTGTTGGACCACAAGATGATTGAGCCCTGTCAGAGCGAGTGGAGTTCTCCTGTCACTCTGGTCCCTAAGCCGGGTGGGTCACAGCGGCTTTGCATTGACTACAGACGTGTTAATCAGATAACCAAAACAGACACTTACCCTCTCCCTCGTGTGGAAGATTGCATAGACAAGATCGGAAAGGCTAGGTAAATAAGTAAGTTTGATTTGTTAAAGGGATACTGGCAAGTACCTATGACTGAGCGTGCTAAGGAGATCTCATGTTTTGTAACATTAGGAAAGACCTTTGCATGGTCTGTAATGCCATATACAGATTGTTTTAGAGTAATAAGAAATTTCCTTTGTAAATTTCTTTTTTCTTTGTGGGGAGGTGTTACATAGCCTATGATTTCATCATCCTTTGTGTAATTTTAACGCACAGTATGCTGCATGTTTGATCACGAGCGTGTTCTGCCTCAGTTCCCCCTTTCTACCGTTATAGTAGAGTAAGTCGTCATTTCTGGAGTTCAGAGCAGGATTTTCAGCTCTTTGTCCCCATGGCTTCATTTGCGCGTCCTTCTTACAAGTTGTATCAAGCTCTGCCGGCCCCTATATAATGAGTTCAGTCTCTGCATCATTGCCACTTAGATCTGCTCCTCATTTTGTTCACATCTCTGTCCTCCCCTGTACAGATATTATTATTGTGAGTGCTCAAGAAATCTCCAAACATCTAGCAGCTGTGTGTAATTTGAGTATAAGTGTTATTGCATTTTTTCTTGTACTGTGTAGCATAAGGTTAATTCTTAGGCCTAGTGAGGTTTTTGATTAATGTTGGGTTTTATGTCAGTCATTTTTGATAATAGTTTGTATCTGTAATAATTTATCTGGCATTCACTGAGTATTATCTGGTATCTCATTTTATCAGGGCTGACTTAGATAAATTTACTCTTGCTAATTTCGTGTTAATAGAGGCTATTGCAGTTAACCATATATTTAACCTGTTTATTTGCCATTACATTATCCTTATGAGTCCTGAATGTTTTGTTGTTAGTTTGAGCATTAAACTTTAACTTGTAATTTTACCTAACTCTTTTGTTTTGAACCTGGAACTTTACGGGACAGTAGTGATTTTTAGTATTCTCACTTAAAGTGTACATTATCTTTCTCTGTTCCGTAACAAGATATATATATATATAGTGTGTGTGTGTGTGTGTGTGTGTGTGTGTGTGTGTGTGCAGGTGGCTTTACACTGAATGACAAGTCAAATGGTTCCCTAACCCAGGAAATTATTTACTACGTTGGGTAGTGGTCATACAGCCAAATGACGCTTGGTATCTAGTGGATTAGGCGCCCCAACGGGATAGAGTCTGCAGGGGTTTCCAATTGAGGAGTGGTTGGGATTTCTTGTTAGCATAATGTCTGTTAAAGGCGAGTGGGGTTTGCCACCTTTGCCTTACATGTCTGGACTGAGTAGCCTAGTCTCAGGCACCAACACCCCTCTTTGTATGGGGGCAAAGTGCGATTGGATGATGATGAACTTATATTGGAAAGGCAATGTGCCATGCTTGAATCGAAAAGTTTTCCTTGGTATGCCTGCATAGGCTTTCACTTCCACATTCAGATCTTTACTCTCACATGTTTTTTACGTGTCCAAACCATCTCAGTCAGTCCGCACACCAGCAGTCTTAAAACAGCCAAGCGTCCTCGCAGTTCTGTGGCGGGTGTTCTCTTCTTCAGTGGTATTACACATAAACCTTGCCATCTTCATTTTCAAGGCCCTGACAGCAAGAGTTTTTCCAGACACAATCGACTCTTGCAAATGAACTAACTCCTGCACCGCCCTTAGGCTAAATATGCCTTCTCCTCTATATTCAGTAGTACAACTAATGAACACACTCCAAAGCTACCGGTATATCTCCTACGACGGGACGTGGCAGACACTCGTAAGTGGTTGTATCTGGCAAGTACCCTCTCACAGCGTCGTATCTATATATCATTGTCCACAAGCATCACCCAAAATGGAGTGTACTACAATCTCATTAGCTGCATACGGTATTAGGTCACTGAACTCTCTCCACCAACGTTCGGTACCTCTGTCCAGTTCACTGACCATAACCTTAATATTTCCCATATTCTCACTCAAACCCCAGGACTCCATAACGTCACTCCATTTCCTAATTACCTCCACATCCTCCTCCGTGCTTCAACACTCATTACTGAGATCATCTGCATATAGCTACAAAACATCTCGGACCTGCAATCACACGACAGCACTTCAAGCACCATGAGAAAGTGGTTTAACACAATTCTCTAACACAATTCCCTAATGCACATCCACTTTTACTGTAAACTTCTCGTCCTCTATACCATCCTTCCTTACATATATTCTTGAACCAAGGTACATTCTAATTACCAAGAGTACCAGCCACTCCCCCTGCCCCAACTCTCACTGCCCACTGTAGCCTAAGACACTTCCGACACCTATCAAATGGTTTCTCCAAATTGTAAAAACTAGGCAGAGTTCTCTCTTCTTCCCCAGGAATTTCTATTATTGCATTACTGTAAAAGCAGCAAATATTGTTCCCCTGCCCATCATAATTTCAAACTTCATCTCGTTAGTGTTTACTCCTATCATGCTATCCCAGACCCTTTCAGGAACTTCCCTAACCTTGTCTAAGAACTTCAAATCCCTATTATTGCCACGCTCAAATGGACCTCTCTCTCAATAACATTCACAATTAAACCTCTCCACCAGTCATTTGACAAGGTTTTCTTTTGCAATGGCACTGATTACGTCACCTGCCAGGCTCATACCTGCATCATCTGAAGTTTTAAACACTTCAATATTTTTCATTTATTTGCTGCATTCTTCGCACTATCATACCCACTCAGAGGGAAAGATCCTGTACGATGCTGGATTCAGGATATCCCTGTTCCAGTCAACCTCCACATTTAGCAATTTATAATCCGCCCTCCAAGCAAACTTGATATCTGTACTTTGAACAATTAAAATAGTTAAACAATTTTTCATGTATTTTTCATGAACTACAGTACATTCTTTATTAGTAACTAACACTTGCCTAGCCACCTTAAACACCTCAATTTTCTCAACTATGACATTCAGATTATTCACGAGATTGTCCTGCATCTCATTTTTCTTCCCGTTAGGTTCTACGTTTGGCAGCCATGAACAACAGCTTACTGCCATTGATTTTCCAGGCCTTAGCAGCCTCCTCCCATCACCGCATTACCTACTGTTATCATTCCGCCATCCCAGTATGGGCCTTGGTTGTCCCTTTGGCCAGTTACAGACTTTGTGCATCGGCTCAAGCAGGTCACATTTAAATTTGTTCTACAATCCCCAGACGGCATCCATATTGCTTCTTTAGTCTCCTCCACTTTGCACATCTTTGCATGAAATCTGTCCTTAACATTCTTATCCCTCAACTTCCACTCGCATCTTTTCGAACGTACACTATTTATCTTTTCCCTACTTATCTTCATTTCAAATCACACACAAACAGCTTGTGCTGCTGGGCACATTCCTCCCCACCCGTCCCTTTTACATTTTTGACATGTTTCCTTTTAGATTTTCCAACCTGCAAACAGAATCAGTCTGACCTCTAACAGTACCCGATCCGTAAGTCAGTAGTCTGCTCTCTTTGTAAACACCGTGTCCCGTACATTCTTTTTCAGTGCCTAAATGAATTCAAGTATTCTCTCACCTTCAACTGAGCAGAGGCTTCACGAACTGGAAGGGGTTAATTGGCTTTGAAAAAACATCTGAATATGCATTCTCTCTTACACAGCCTTCTTCATAATTAAAAAATAGTTTCTTACCAGTTGCCCGCATAGTCCTGACGGTAGTCTTCCCTTCCCTTAATTACTTCTGTAGACCTAACCAGTCTTGAAATTAATCTTTTAGCCATGAACTTTTATTAGTCATGAAAGAGAGAGGAAGAATGTGGGGGGTGGGGTGGGTGGGAGGGAGGGGTGTGTGTTTTATCTGGTCCTCTAAGTCAAGCAGACATTCCAGGCGTCACATAAATTTACATGTCATCACTTTGGCAGGAAAGGCTATTGTTCATATTGAATACATGCCAGGGCTATTTCATTACCTCGCTCGGACAGAGTCCAACGAGGTACTGTTTTAGGTCGTTTGTTGGTTTGTTTCTTTGTTTGTTAGCAACATTACGGAAAAACGACTGAATGAAATTACATGAAACGTTCAGGATATGTGGGCACTGGTCCCCAAAGAAAGTGATTAATTTCTGGAGGTAGTCGAGTGACCCTGAAAGGTCAAAATCATGGTCACGGATTTTCAGAGGGCTATAACTTGAAAATGGTTGAAGACAGGGATATTTACTATTAGGAACATACAGGAGCTCGTAATATGGGCCTTCATTTGGCACCAAGACCTTTGACCATGAAAGGTCAACACAATGTCATTGATATTCAGGGGGCTATAACTCGAAACTGGTTGAAATGGATATTTACTATTATCAACATATAGGAAATCCCATATGGGTTTTTAACTGGTACCTTGACCTTTGAACGCAAGTGATCCAGAAAGGTCAAACTCAAGGTCACATATATTCAGGGGGCTATAACTCAAAACTCGTTGAAGATAAAGATATTTACTATTACTAAGCTCTAGGAAGTCTCATATGGACTTCATTTGCAGCATGATCTTTGACCATGAGTGGCCTTGAAAGATCAAAAGCAAGATCACGGATTTTCAAGGGGCATAACTTGAGAACATTAACGCCATTACCTTTGAATTTAACTGTGCACTGGCAGAAACGAGTCCGTATTTAACAGTAATAAAACAACTGCTGTTGGGCGAGGTTTGTTGTGTCTGGCACCACTTGTTAAGCATTACTGTAAAAGTAGTAGCAGTGGGAGCAATTTTATGACATGTTCCTGGGCCCAGTGGCAGATCAGTACAGACTATTTTTTAACGATATTCAGATCCACAAATTGTCACAGTACTTGCCCAGCCCGGGATCTCTCAGCACCCCACTGTTCCATCCGCTCCGGCACCACCTCCCTCACTCTCCTTCCTTGTAATATTAACTACTTCAGACTGGAAACGCCCCTTTTTTTTTTTCTTTTTTTTTGACAGACGATTTCATTCATCTCAGGAAAGACGCCTAGGGAGTGAAGGAGTTAGGTGTGACTGACAAAGCAGCCTGATGCTTAATCACATGAGCCACAGGAATTATTTATTATATTTTATTCATATGGCAATTATACTTGATAATCTGGCTGAAGCGGGAGGGGGGGGGGGGCTGGTGAAGAGTATATCTAACCCCTCCAGTTAAAAAAATCAGTCCAGAGCTGAATGAATCGTCATGGTAGGTTAGGTAGGGAGGAAGTGTCTGAGTTGTGCTTAAAACAGGTGTACTTCTATTAACGTTGAGATTGCCATAAAAAAAAAAAAAAAAATGTCATCAGAATGAAATGGTGAAGCACTGTGGCTGAGTGGAACTATGTTCTTAGCATTTGGGACAGAGTGGTCTCTTCTTTAGCAACTTATTTTCCATCTTACACCGTACTTTCTCCTACAGGTTTTGAATACCTGTTTAATATCGACGCAGCCTGCATCGGGAGCACACTAGAGGATTATTAAGATGTGCAAAATAAATCGCCAAGGAAGAAGTGTCACGAAATCCCCGGGTCAACTAGAAATGTAAAACAGGCGTGCTTACATTAGCGTTGTAGACTGTAAATTCGAGCATGACTGCTCTGGTGCTCTTGTCAATCCACTTGTGTCGTTGCACGTAGTCTAACCTCTCCAGCAGCTTCCCGGCCGGGCCACGCAGCTCCAGCACGTACCCCCCACCGCTGTACTGACCCAGTCGCCCACTCGAGGGGTATGCCTGAAGCTCGTCACTTGTACGATACCTGGTTGAGAGGGATGGTATGGTTCTGGTTACCAGTACTGTATATTAGTAATAGAGGCAGGATTAGAAGCATTCATATTAGTACAGTAACATTAACATATGTGGTAGCAGTAATACTGGTATTATTATTAATAATAGTATATAGTAATGGCAGTAGAATCCTTCCTTCTTCTTAGTGCCTGCATTCATCATTAGGCATGATTATGTACAGACTACTGAAATTGAGACCGATCTTCAGCAACAGAAACTTTTTTTTTTTTTTTTTTCTAAACTTGCAATTTCTCTGTAGGAACTGGATCATTCCTCATGTGATATCAGTTTGAACTTCAGTACTTCCATTTCTTTCCTCTCCATTTCCTTACGGATTTTATTTTTTCCTTGCTGCAGACTGTCGTCCATGTGTGTGTGTGGGGGGGGGGGGTTAGTGCATTATCAGGCGTGAGTCTAACCTTTATGCCCAGGGGGAGGGCCTGTTTGTCACATCCCGCTACGTGGGAAACAAAGGAGTCAGCTTTCCTCCAAATAATGTCTACCTTTTAACCTGATAAAAAAAAAAAAAAAAAAATTGGCCTCCCAGAAGCCTACCTGGGGCCGGAAACAAATGGAGTTATACTGACACCAATCAAGAGTAGCCACACCAGGCAGGTTCACTGTCTGGGATATGACGAAACTGTACCCCTACATTAATCGCCTTAGTCACCTCTGTCAGGTACTAATTCAAATCTCTTTCTTCACCATTCTGACGAGTTTTGTCAAACCATGATCCCCAGTCTTTAGCAATAATGGAGTAACTGACCATGATAAGGGTAAGACACACTAAAACTGTAAATCTCTGGGGCATCACGATCTAGCCCCCACTGGAAATTAAACCGTAATGCATACAATGCCTCGACATGCAAAAAAAAAAAAAAAAAAAAAAAAAAAAAAAATGTTCTTTAAGAATTAATAGATGTGAATTGGAATATCAAAGGTCTTATTAAGACCAGATAACCAGATAAGGCTTTCACAGAGTTGTCATATGGTTTGGGTCACATACTGTTCTACAAAGGCAAAACATGTAAAGAAGAAGCATTGTCTAGGATTCTTGGTCAAACACACACATCAGTGGGAATAATTGAGAATTACTTAGAAATAATGAAACAAAAACAGACCTAATAAGAAATCTGAATAAGATATAAATGACTAAGTTAATTGTAACACCCTTCAACATCAAGGTATGATGAAGAAAAATAAGCAGTTAGTTAAGATGTTGATGATGCTATGAAAAACTCAGTGTACATTTGTGATGCGAGACTGTACAAAAGTAGGCAAGGTGAAACCGCAGCAGGACATTATGAGATGGCTACTAGGAATGGTAGAGGAGAAATGCTGGCAGAGTCTATAGGGAGGAACAGAATAGTAAACACCTTCTCTCAGAACAAAGGTGGAAGTGGACCTGGAAGGGACTAAAGGGTGAAAAAAAAGAAAAAAAAAAAGAAAAAGAAATCGATCTCAGTCCCATTCACATAGCACATTCCAGTACAGGGAAGAATGTAAATGCACTGAACAAAGTAAATGTAGGAAGAGACCTTAGAATGGTGAGAAATGAAGTCGGATAATACTACTATAGATATTAAGAGAGAAATGGAGAGGCTATATATACCTCATGGCTATGAAAGAGGTGTCTGCAGAGTGTAGGTTGTTAGTTCAGATCAAATGTTGTAGCTGATACAGGAAGTAGGCATCAACACTGGGATGAATGAAAACTTCACGAGAACAGTAACCCCAGCAGATCTCAAAGCAGAAGGCAAGAAACCCCCAAACAAGAGAAAACTTTCAGAGAGTCGCAAGGAAAATAAAGTCTAAAAGAAGGAACTGACATCATCAAAAAGTGTCAGGACTCCATATTATAAATACAAATAATAACAGAAAGCATGATGGATAGATAGATAGATAGATAGACAGAGCACCAGACAAGGTGTGGGAACGGGATATTAGCTTGGAACTCTTTAAGTGAAGGAATGTTGATCGTGCACCGGAAGCAGTACATACACACAGACATACAGTATTCAAGAAGCTTCCACGACAGTAGAGCACACGTGAAACGACCCCTATTACACCAGAATGTAGGAATTTGAGCTCAGAAGGAGACAGACCATAGAACCGGAAGGTAGTAGGGAGAATGAGGATAGCAACACGGGCGAGAGAGAGAGAGAGAGAGAGAGAGAGAGAGAGAGAGAGAGAGAGAGAGAGAGAGAGAGAGAGAGGTAGCTCGCGGGACTCTATACTTCACTCGTGTGTGAGAGACTTTGTTAATATTTCCAAGACAAATAAAAATAGTCCCATACTAATCTTTACCTCTCCTGTCATTGCATGACAAAAAGGGAACGAAGATTATCTACTTACAAAACTACTCAGGTATAACAACCGCTCGTCCACGAGTCTAATATATGTATAACTGATCTACAAACACACTACAAGAAGCTACAAAGTATTTGTAAGAAAGGAGATCACACTAAAACAGCTGATCTAAAGGACGCCATCAACAAACAGGGTTAAATGGGACCCCGGGGTCTTATCCCACAGGGGTTGGCCTCCAATTAAGGGTCTTAGGCAATGCTGGGAATCATTCTCTCTCTCTCTCTCTCTCTCTCTCTCTCTCTATGTATATATATATATATATATATATATATATATATATATATATATATATATATATATGTTTACCCTGGCAACGCCGAGTACCCCTGTTACTGACTGTGGAGCTGTCAGACGGAGGTGATATAATGCATCCTAATGAAAGCAGGTTCATCAACGTGGGGTGGAATAATTGGATGTTATGTAGTACCCATCACCTGGAGTGTCAGATGATCTAACGAGAAGTGCGCATCGATACATTCTGGAACAAGTTTATAGTACCTCGGGAAGCTAGTTTATACAGATTTTTCAGGAAACTAAATGAAATGAAAAACATGAAAGGGCCGGAGGGGTTTTGTTAAATTAATATTTACATGAGCGATATACAACAATCCTTATGTTATAAAATACGGTCACTGTGTCCTTCTTTTAATTTATGGACTGGAAACTTGGACTGTAAGAAATCGTTGGAATGTACACTTCCGAGTGCTTAGTGAGGAATGGTAAAGTTTGCTAGATGTCAAGGAGAAAACAGGAGAAAAATAAAGTTTACTGGATATATATATATATATATATATATATATATATATATATATATATATATATATATATATATATATATATATATATATATATATATATATATATATATATATATATATATATATATATAGTGAGAAGTGTTAATATTAGGGAGTGGGGTTGCGAGGGGTAGACCAAAAAAGACCTGGGACGATGTCATTGTGACCTCAGGGTTAAGGGACTGAACAAGGAGGTTGCCGGAGATCCAGCGACATGGACGGTCGCCATTAGATTACCAAGGCCGACGCATGCAAAGCATGTTGGAGCCTCAAAAACGAAAACGATATATATATATATATATATATATATATATATATATATATATATATGTATATATATATATATATATATATATATATATATATATATATATATATATGTATGTATATATATATATATATATATATATATATATATATATATATATATATATATATATAGATAGATAGATAGATAGATAGATAGATAGATATAGAGATAGATAGATAGATAGATAAAAAAATGTTTGTCTGTCAGTCTGTCCTCCATGGAAGTTGCTGGAGATGCTTATAATACTCTCTAAGGGCTCTTACAGGTGTAACTTTTTACGGCGGATTGAGATGTGTACATTACAGAACAGCTGCTAAAGTGGTGCCCTGGACGCACTACTTTTAAAAGACTGGTCATTGGCAGTTGGAAATACGCACAAAGGAAGACAGATCCAGAGTTGACTTGTTGCATACATGAAGGACTGGGAGCAACGGTTAACTCTTGCATTAGAAAGTTGGACAGAAAAGGGATGACATTTGCTGCTAGCTGGGTGCTACGTGCCCAACGTAGTGGTGGAGGGACGCAATCAGCCAGTTCAGAAGAGTTGTGACCATTGAAGTAGAGATGGGAAAGAAATCAAGATGCAACCGTGCGGCAAACTGACATAGGTTGAAGGGAGCCAGTAAGATGAAGAGGAGGAGAGTTAATGAGACGAAAAGCCTTTGACTCCACTTGTTGAGAACAGCTGTATGTTGGGCTCCTCCCAACACATGAGGGTTGTAAGTTAAACAGGGGTGAATAAAACCCTTGCAAAAAAAAAGGCAGCAACAGTGCAGGGGAGGCAGTGGCTCAATCGGTAGAGAGGTGGCCTGTGGTCTACCGGACCCAGGTTCAAATCCAAGCTGGGGCAGGGAACTGTTCAAGTTTTTGAATTTCATTAAATCAGACTTTACTGATCTACCAGAAGACCTGCCGACATGTCGTAAAAATACCCCCGCTAATACCAATACACCAGTCTTGTATGAGACAGCCCTAGCATGTATTTAATATGGATGGTGTTAGAGCCGAAGTGGTGATATGTAGAGGTGTATGGAATGCTGTTCCTCCATCACTTCCCCCCTCTGACTTCCTCATGGCTGACATTAAAATTTCTTCAGCTGATGTATTTTCTGCCATCACTGGCCTCAGTACTAACAAGGCATATGGGCCTGATGGGGTCTCTCCTGTTGTTCTCAAGAACTGTGCTTCTGTGCTTACACCCTGCCTAGGCAAACTCCTTCGCCTTTGTCTGTCAACTTGTACCTTTCTTTCTTGCTGGAAGTTTGCTCTCATTCAGCCAGTCCCAAAGAAGGGTGACCACTCCCAACCCTCCAACTATCGTCCAATTGCTTTAACGTCCTGTATTTCAAAAGTTTTCGAGTCAATTCTCAATAGAAAAATTTTAAGGCATCTTTCCTATCACAACCTTCTTTCCGATCGTCAGTACGGGTTCCGTCAGGGACGCTCCACTGGCGATCTTCTTACCTACCTTTCGGACTCCTGGTCATCCTCCTTTCGGGACTTTGGCGAAAGATTTGCCATTGCACTTGACATCTCAAAGGCTTTCGATCGAGTCTGGCATAAATCTTTAATTTCCAAACTGCCCTCCTACGGTTTCTATCCTTCTATCTGTGCCTTCATCGCCAGCTTCCTTTCTGGTCGTTCTATAACCGCTGCTGTAGATGGCCATCGTTCTTCTCCTAGATCTATCAACAGTGGTGTTCCTCAGGGCTCTGTCCTATCACCAACTCTCTTCCTTTTATTCATCAATGATCTTCTAAGCTGTACATCTAACCCTGTCCACTCATACGCTGATGACTCTACCCTTCACCTTTCCATTCGGTTCCCGCAACGCCCATCTCAACAGTTACTTCAGCAAACAAGGGATGAGGCTATGGCACACCTAATGTCTGACTTGGCTCGTATCTCTGACTGGGGTAAAAATAATATGGTTGTTTTTAATGCATCTAAGACACAGTTCTTACACTTATCAACCCGACAAAATCTCCCACAGGTATACCCACTAATGTTTAATAATATTCAGCTTAATCCTGCATCATCCTTGAACATGCTTGGGGTTTCATTTACTCAGGACTTATCTTGGAAAGATCATATTACATCTCTTGTAAAATCTGCTTCCAAGAGATTGGGTGTGCTAAGCCGACTCCACTCTTTCTTTACCCCTGCACAATTGTTGACTCTATACAGGGGTTTTATCCGCCCCTGTGTGGAGTACTACTCTCATGTGTGGGGAGGCTCCCCACATACAGCTCTTCTCAATGGGGTGGAGTCAAAGGCTTTTTGTCTCATTAACTCTCCTCCTCTTACTGACTCCCTTCAACCTCTGTCTCTTCGCCGCACTGTTGCATCTTTATCTCTTTTCTATCGCTACTTTAATGGTCACTACTCCTCTGAACTGTCTGCTTGCATTCCTCCACCTCTACGACGGGCGCGTAGCACCCGTCTGGCAGCAAACTCTCATCCCTTTTCTGTCCAACTCTCTAATGCAAGAGTTAACCGTTACTCCCAGTCTTTCATTTATGCAACAGTTCAACTCTGGAACTGTCTCCCTCTGTCTGTATTTCCTGCTGCCTATGATCTCCAGTCTTTCAAACGCAGTGTGTCCAGGCATCTCAAAATGATCGGATCTTGAATTTGGCTCTCTGTTGTATTTTGTTTTTCTCTTGGAGGGAACTGTTACTGCGGGCTCATGGCCTTTGGTTCCTTCTTCCTTGCATAAAAAAAAAAAGGAGGATTACTGGGCCTTGGTAGTAGGCTGTGAAGCCTATGCCCAGAGTAGGATGCATAAAAAAGAAAATATTACATGGTGTCGGTATAGCACAACTAATCTCTTGGATGCAGTTTTACAAGAGAGGTAATATGATCTTTCCAAGATAAAGCCAAAAGAAGGAAATCACATGTTTAATGATGATGCAGGATTGAGTTGGATATTGTTAAAAATTTTAGGATGCTCCTGTGGTAGATTCTGATGGGTCGAAAGATGTATGAACTGAGTTTCTGATGCATTAAAAGAACAAGATTACTCCAATCACAGAAATGAGCCAAGTCGGACACTGAGTGTGCCATAGCCTCATCCCTTGTTTGTTGAAGTAACTGCCGAGATGGACGCCGCAGGATGTAAATGGAAAAATGAAGAATGGAGTCATCAGCATATGAGTGGATAGGGTTAGGTGTACAGCATAGATGGTCACTGATGAACAGAAGGAAGAGAGTTGGTGGTAGGCCAGAACCTGAGAAACACCACTACTGATAGCCGCAGGAGAAGAATGGTGGGAGTCTACAACAGCAGTTATAGAACGACCAGAAAGGAAGATAGAGATGAAGGTACAAAGATAAAAACTGTTAGAGGACAGTTTGGAAATTAAAGATTTATGCCATACTCGATCGCAAGCCTTTGAGATGTCAAGTGCGATGGCAAAGCTTTCGCCAAGTCCCGAAACGAGGACAACCTGGAGTCTGTGTGTGAAGATCACATGTGGTGCATCCCTGGCGGAACCCATATTGTCAGTGGGAAAGATGGTTATGATAGGAAAGGAGTTTTAAATTTTTGAATTTTTGTTGTTAAGAACAGATTCAAGAACTTTAAAAATAAAGGATGTTAAAGCACCTGGGCGATAGTTAAAGGGCTGGGGATGGTCACCTTTCTCTGGGACATGCTGAATTAGAGCAAGCTTCCAGCAAGAAGGTACAAGCTAACAGCCAAAGGCGGTGAGCTTACTTAGGCAGAGTATATGCACAGCACAGCTCTTGAGGACAACAGGAAGCCCCTTTATGCCCATATGCCTTGTCAGTACTGAGGCCAGTGATGACAGAAAACATATCAATTAAAAAAAATAAAAATAAAGCCAGCCATGAGGTAGTCAGAGGGGGGAAGTGATGGAGGAACAGCACTGGAACTGTCTAAGGTGGAACTGGAGAAGAAAGTCTGAGCGAAGGGTTCTGCTTTATTTGTAGAAGAAACAGCTAAAAGCCATCAGAACAGTAAAGAGGAGGGAAGGATGATGAGGTAAAATTGTTAGAAAGGTTTTTGACAAGGTGCCAGGAGGAGCGGGAAGAATCTGAGTCAGAGAGTTTAGAGTATTTAGTATGAATGATATTATTTTTATCAGAGCAAAGGACAGACTTAGCATGGCTCCGGGCAGAGACATAGAGATGAGCTTCAGGGAAGGGTTTGCTCCAGAACCTTTTGTTGTGGACTGCAATAGAACAAGCGTGATATTAAACCACTTTTTTTTTTTTAAACATTAGTCACAGGATAAGAGAGAAGAATGTATGCTTCCATGCCCGAGAGAATAACCCCCATAATGCATGAGGCATACTCAGATCACTCTTGGCCCTGGAAGCATTAATCATACTAGCGAAAATCAAAGAAGTACTGCCTGAGGGCCTTCCAATCAGCAGTTACAAATAGCCACAGCTGCCACTTTTTAGGAGGGTCCACATGCCTAACTGGTGCAACTGGACATATTACGGTGATAAGTTGTGATCAGAGGAACCCAACGGAGAGAAAAGATTACAGAAGGATTAGTTGTATGGAAAAGGTCAGGTATGTTGGAACTCTCTCCAAGGCAGCCGAGGATATGGGCAGGGTGCTGTACAAGCTGCTCTTGGTCATTAAGGAGAGAAAAGATGTAAGCTAGTTCACCAGGTGGATCAGTGAAAGGAGAGGAGAGCCAAAGGTGGTAGTGAACACCGAAATCGCCTAAAATGGAGATTTCAGAGAAAGGAGAAACTGATAGGATGTGTTCCATCTTAGAAGTAAGATAGTCGAAGAATTTTTCATAGTGCAATTAGAGGATAAGTACAGTATACAGCACATTTATATTAGTCAGAGAATGACAGGATAGCCGGAGCCAGTGAGTAGAGAATTCGTAGGAGTCAAGTTCAGGAACATGAGATCAGGATACGTTGTTGCGTACATATACACAATAGTCACCTTTGACTTTGCAGTGAGTTTAGCAAAAGCAGAAGGATACAGAGAAAGGTTTGCTATCAGTCACGTCAGACAGCTGTGTTTCAGTGTGGAAGAGAAAGTGAAATTTAGAGGGAGAAAGGTGGTGTTCAACAGAGAGAAAATTAGAGGAAAGGCCACAAATGTTGCAAAACTGAACAAGAAGTGAGTCAGACAGTGGTTCCGTGCAACTCTCTTGGCCGTCACCAAGAGAGGGGCAGATGGTGGAAACTTTTATGGTCCGCCCCCTCCCCCCCACCAAGGGCTTCAAGGCCGGGCGCTGAGCTGTCATTTTTGCTGATTTTGGAATAGGAGGTGTGGTGTGCACTGTGCACATAGATTGTCACTGACAGTTCGAGGAAATTGTATAGGTGAGTATGCAGGCCTACTCTCACTGTTACTGAAACAATGAATATGTTCAGCAACGGGGGGATGGCCAGAAGCTAGTCCCGTGGGCTGATGAAACGGAAGCTCCAGCTCTCCCTATCATCAGTTTTCCATCCATCTTGGAAGTACCACCCTGTTCGACTGGTGCTACAGTCTACCCCCTGTTTTTAACTTCTACTACTATATTTTTATTAGCTACAATGGGTTGGGTGGGCGGATGGTCTGGTAGGGTGAGCAGGGCAGGTGGGGTGACTAGGCATGGTTGAGTGGATGGCTGGGTGTGGAGGGGCAGGATGGATGGAGAGGATGGGAGGGTGAGTAGGCAAGGTTGGGTGAGTGTTGTAGGACAGTGTGAATGTGGTAGGGCAGTGTGAGTGTGTGAGTGGGTGGGCAGGGTAAGTAGGTGGGCAGGGTAAGTAAGTGGGCAGGATGAGTGGGTGAGTGTGGGTGACTGGGTGGGTGGTTAGTGGGAAAATAGTTTCATGGCAGGAATAGGTCCATGGGGAATATATTCCTGGGGAAATGGGCCCAGGAAGGATCAGGGTTCAAAGGGTACAGTGGGACACCAGGTAACTTCTCATCCAGGAGCAGTGGTCTTCCAGGGCCCCAGACAATGACAGTATGCACGATCATGTGGTTTTATCCGGGTAATGTCAGGTATCCCAGAAAGTATCTTACAATAATCTACCACATTTTGTTTCTAGTTTTCATATTACCCTTGTCCATCACATTTACATTATTTTCTTATATCTATTTCATCATAACACTACATGAAAGTACAGGCACTGGTGTAGGCTGATGTTCCTTGAAGTACAACCTGCAAAAGCGAACACTGTTTTGTGAAGTTTACAGAAACATAACATTGCCTCAGCATCTTGTTTTTTCCTGTACCAGTTGGTTAAGTCGTCAACAAGGTACCGAGTAACCCAGTCAGTTCTGAGGAGTCGGTCACGGAGTCCTGCAGGACTGTGGCTGTTTCTAATTCACAGGGTGCTGGTTGTACGTAGAAAAAAAAAAAAAACTTATCCTCAAGGACCATAAGAATATGAGAGGCATACAGTCCATTATTTCAGCTCAAGACCAGTCCCACCCTTATAACTTTGTTGCATCATTCCCCTTAAAAAATTATATTAAATAAATAAATAAATAAATAAAATCTATCTGTCTATTGCCAGACGCCTCAATCCCGTTTGGGGTGGCCACAAACGAATCGCCTCCAAGTCGCCCTGTCCTCCGCCATTTCACTGCCCTGCTCCCAACTCACACCCCCCTCTCTCATATACCTCTCCACCCCATCCCTCCATCTCATCCTCGGCCTCCCCCTCCCTCTTCCCCCCTCCACCTCACTCACATACACTCTCTTCGCCAGTCTTTCACCCTCCATCCTCTCCACATGGCCAAACCACCTCAGTGTGTTCCTCATAACGCTTCCTAAGGTCACATCCACATCCACACCACAACGCTCCTTTATATCCTCATTCGTCAGCCTATCTCTCCATGTGACTCCACAGGCTCCTCTTAAATAACTCATTTCCACTGCTCTCACTCTTGACTTGTGTCCTTCCAACAACGTCCAAGCTTCACTTCCATACGTTAGAGTTGGTATCACAATACTGTCATGTAGTAACTTTTTCACTTCCATGCTCACTTCCTTGTTTCTTATCACTGCTTTCAAAGAACCAGCAACCTTTCTTCCCTGCTGTACCCTTTCAAGCACTTCACCCTCCAAACCTCCATCCTTACTCATCACACTACCCAAGTACTTAAACGTACTCACATTTTCCAATTCCTCACCATCCAACCTCGCTGTACATTCACTGACTTCACCTCTCTCAAAGACCATCACTTTACTCTTCCCTACATTCACCTTTAGATTCCGTTTCTTACACATTCTCCCAAACTCATTCACCAAGCCTTGCAGCTCCCCTTCGTCTTCACTCAACAATACCGTATCATCTGCAAACAACAGTACAGGGAGTTTCCAAATACTATCCTCTCTCACCAGGGCCACTCCAACATCCACTACCCTACCTTGTACCTCTTTTATTACCCCATCCATGTACAGATTGAACATAAATAAATAAATAAATAAACAACTAACCCTATGAATGCATACAAAAACATACAACCACCACAACCACCCAGAACTTTCAACTAACTAGCGTCCTTCATGAATCAGCACCAGACATCCATCTCTGAGAAACTACCCTGAGAGACATGAGTACACGATGTGGTCTTCACCCATCCCCGTTACCAATACAAAATACAACTCAGAACACCACTATGCTCACACTGCAATGCAACCCCCCCGCACCAAAGCAAACTTATTCACCTCATCCACCGTGCTGTCATAACACAGCTAATCCATCAACATAACCTCAACAAAAAGACCTCTGAGAGTGACTACTTGAAGTGGCCGGTTTCCATGCAGTCCACTGGGTTCACGTCCAGCTAAGCCTGGGGTTGCAGCAGCATCAACAACAACTGTGATGTTGGTGAAGTGCAAGAACTGTCTGTTTTTACTACCTGATACACCTGCTTACAAAATCAGTCGCATTAACCTATATGTTCCTCTTGACCATAAAGCAGATGTTACTACAGCAGTCGGGCACAGCATCACGTTTCTTGATTGTCCCTTCAGTTGTCTTTTTTTTTTCTCACTGTTCACCAGTATGCCTTTGAGGATGGTTGTACTATGCATCATGCTAGCTTGCAGCAGCTATCATGCTGGCTTACTTGATTTGGTTTGTTAAGAAACCTGGACTAGTGCTTTGTGTTCTGCAGTGTACCTCATGAGCCAGTGTCTTGCTCTTAGCAGAAACTTGGACGGGACAGAAGTGTAATTGTTTTTGTATAGAGGATGGGCTACCCCTAAAATAATGGTCTCAATTTGTTTTATTTTTTTTGTGCATCAGCCAAGACATATGGCTTGGGAATGCCTGTTACTTGCCATACAGACTAAGAAATTTATTACATACTAGCAGAGGTACCCAGCTTTGCCCAGGTAAAACCCTATGATCCACTGAACCAATGTTTCTCCCTGGGCCCATCTCTCCAGAGATATATTCCCCATGGACCTCTTCCTACCATGGACCTATTTTCCCACTACCTACCCACTACCGTTGCCTACCCACCCCACCTGCTCAGTCCATCCCCTCAATCTGTCGACCCATCTGGTCTGTTGTGGCTAATAATTTATGGCTGTAGATGTGTATAAAAAACAGGGTAATTGGCTACCATGTTTCCACCATGTTAATTAGTTCTAATAAGTTCTAATTTTGCCACCACGAGTGCCATTTTAGCAGCAGTTACATGCACATCTAAATCTGTCATAAAAGTTACTTGTTGGAGCTTCTTAGAAAGTTCTATATGCATCCCCCTCGATTTCAGTTGAAAAGATAATAGACAAACTATCTTTCTCATATATATATATATATATATATATATATATATATATATATATATATATATATATATATATATATATATATATATATATATATATATATATATATATATATATATATATATATATATATATATATATATATATATAATATATATATATATATATATATATATATATATATAATATATATATATATATATATATATATATATATATATATATATATATATATATATATATATATATATATATATAAATCCCTCCAATATCCTACGTAATAGGGCCATAGGCAGGTCCGGATAGTGGTCCTGTCCGGATATTGGGCCCCAGCTTATGGACTTGTACTTATGGACCCTAACTCAGAGAAACACCTATACAACTCCCTCTGGACATGCATAGCACCTATTTAAGACCCAAATCATATCAATAAGGCACATAAAAGTCTGAAATAAATGCAAAAGAAGCATAAAATGAGGGTTTTGAGGTAGGTTCATACAATATTCAACATTCTGGGTACATACAAGTGACTGGGTCCTGGACTGGTACTTATGGACCCTAACCTAGCCTAACTCAGAAAAACACCTTCCTACTGCACATGCATAGCTCCTAACACCCTATTCACACCAATAAAGGACATTAAAGAGTGAAATGAGGTGTTTGAGGTAAGTATAGTATGGAAAAAAGTACAGTATGAAACATTCTGCCTACTTACAGCAAGTCCATGGCCATCTCGATGAATAACCACCTCCTCTCGGACTCTGACAGTAAGAAGGATTTCCTGAAGCACTTGGAGTACACTGTTCATGAAGTCTTGCACTGAACTTAGTCAATCGCACTCAGAAGTCCGTTCTCTTCATAGTGCGCACTCTTGTTTAACTTATGCTCCATTGTAACTTACTAAGTGTTGCACTCTGCACTTTAACTTTTCCCACCCTTCTAACCATTTTCTAAAGCAAAAACAAACAAGTCTATTTACGTTAAATGTTGTTTCAAAATTGTATTCTCACTCACAACTGTAAATCCTTAACACAACACACTGTTTTTTTCACTGCACAACACTGTAAATTCCCGTGTGGTCTAGTGGAGAAGTTCTTGCTGTTTAATCACTGTCCGAGTCCGAGAGTATCACTGGCAGGTGACCTAGGGGTGCGTCGCTGGGTTGTGGTGATGGCGTACCCACTGCAGACGACTCTGAAGACAGACGCAAACTCACGTCAAGCGGTGACTCCACTGTGGCTGATGTGCTGGGCTGTGGCTCGGAGCATGAGGGCCTGTCTTGGGGAGGCAACGGAGTGGAGCCAGGGCTGGGCACAGCGGGGGCCACAGGCCTGAAAAAACTGTCAATCATTGATTGACGCAAGGACCAACGATTCTGATGATTGATGATGCACTGCCTGAAAGCATGCACTTCCTCCACAAGTCCCAAGGGCCCCATCTCCCTGTCGCAGTCCGGGTGTTCCAGGTAGTCGAGTACAAACTCTAGGTGTTCCCGGAGTGCTCTCAGCTTGGGGATGGCTGGAGTAGTGTCATGCTGAGAGGAGTCCGCATCATCGTCGCCGTCCTCGTTGGAATCTTCAAGCTGGGTACTGACACCTGCAACTGAATATGCAATCTCGATATCAGACAATGTATGATACCCAGGATCACCTTCGTCATCATCCAACCACTCATGCACATCATCCACATCAACATCGTCGCCATGCGTACGTAGCCGTGCATGGAAGTCATCCACGTCAAACCCTAGAAAATCATACTCCACATCTGTTCCGAGAAGCAGATGAGACCAACCATTTTCTAGAGTCTTGACAGGGACTTCCTTCCATGCACTGGCCCAGTTGTAGATTGCAGACTTGATGTTGTAGCGGCGAAGGTTTTCCAAAGTCCGCTGGCCTCGCGTGTCCCGTCCCTCCCTGTGCTCGTCCTCGTCCTCGAGAACAACCATCACCTCGTCCAGGAACTTCCGGCGATATAGGCGCTTTGTTGCCACGATCACTCCTTGGTTCATTGGTTGGATGAGAGCAGTCGTATTAGGTGGCAGAAACACACACCTAATCTGGCCATTCTCAGCCATAAAGTCCTTGTCGCACGGGTGGGCAGGTGCATTGTCGAGGAGAAGGAAGGCCTTTACCTGGTCGCGTGGGATTCCCAGTGTCTTCGTCTTGTAATTGATGACCTCCTTGAAGAAGTGGCGGTATAACCCGTCTTTGAAGATCTGGGCTGTAAACCATGCCTTCAAAGAATGGTACCAGATGACAGGAAGGACATCCATCACCCCACGAACAAACCGAGGCTGCTTTGCATGGCCAACAATAACGGGCTTAAGCCGGTGCATGCCGTTAGCATTGGCACAACATAAAACAGATATCCGTTGCTTGGAGAGCTTGCGGCCAGGTACACGCTTCTCCATCTCCTCGGCTAGAGTGTTCGTTGGCAAAGAGCGATAGAATAAACCAGTTTCGTCAGCATTATAGACTTGACCGAGAGTGAGGCTCTCCCTGTCGATCAAGTCCTTCACCTTGTGCCGAAACTCGTCAACTCCATCCTCATTAGTGTCCATAGCTTCGCCATGAGCTTTACGGTTGGTAAGGCCATGCCGTAACTTGAACGCAAAGAGCCAACCCTCGGATGCCTTGAAGTCTAGGGCGTCGTGACGCCTGGCGAACTTCTCAGCAGCAGCCTTCAGCTCCGTTTCACGTACCATCACACCAGCAGCACGTTGCTGTCGATACCAAATCAATGTGGAGCGGTTGATTTCAGCAAACTTGGGAGTAAACATCACCTTCCTCTCCACGTTGTGTTTGCTTCTCGACGAGAAGTCAGCCGTGAACTGCATGAGTTTGTTTCGGGATCTCTTGATATTGAACAAAGTAGATCAGGCCAGGTTGAACTCACAGAGGATGCGGGAAGAAGACCACCCCGCATCTACTTTTTCCAATATCTCCTGTTTCTTCTCCAGAGTCAACACCAATCTCTTCCTCTTCTCAGGCGGCGGGGCCATCATCACACACACTAATAGGAGGCCCGAGAGCAGCAGGAGTGCCTGCAACAGGTAAGGAACCACCACAAAAGCGAGCACGTGGGCAGCCATGACGACGAGCGTGCACTCACGACGAGAGACAGGCAGAAAGTGGGGAGGATGCAGCGGTGCTCTATCGGACATCGGAGGAATGATGCGCCACAACAAAGCTGTCCCGCGCCGCGCGTGCCAAGTTCAAATTACGGGCGGGAAAAATTCGTTTTTTTTTTTCGATTTTTTTGTGGAATTCGGACCATTTTGGGAATATTGGATCCCGGGACGATTATGTCCAGTTAGTGGGGATGTTCGGATATTGGGCGTTCAGATATTAGAGGGATTACTGTATATATATATATATATATATATATATATATATATAAAATCATCTTATCTCTCATCTCATCAGCTGTCTGAGTGTCCACTGCAGGACCGGCCTATCCCTACTGAAGTGGGGATGATACAGCCAATGTATCTCTACCAAGTGGCTTAGGCTGTCTAGTAGAGATTGTATGTAGGGTGAGAAGTGCTTGTAAGTGTAATTGTTGTGTTGGAGTGGCTTTGGATGTGTGTGTAGTCTGTGAACCAAGTGTAATCGGCCCGCACAAGCTGACTGGGTGCAAGCATAGGCCTACTTCAGTATGCGACACTGGTTCAACCATAGCACCCCTTGTGTCCGCCAAAGCAGTACGTGGCCAGAAGAACGCTCCCAAACTTTATTACCCTGGCGGGGCACGAATCCTCGTTCTTCAGTGTACAAAAATGCACACTTTACCACTGTACCACAGTGACTCCATATATATATATCTATCTATCTATCTATCTATCTATTGCCAGACGCCTCAATCCCGTTTGGGGTGGCCACAAACAAATCGCTTCCAAGTCGCCCTGTCCCCCGCCATTTCACTCCCCTGCTCCCAACTCACACCCCCCTCTCTCATATACCTCTCCACCCCATCTCTCCATCTCATCCTCGGCCTCCCCCTCCCTCTTTCCCCCTCCACCTCACTCACATACACTCTCTTCGTCAGTCTTTCACCCTCCATCCTCTCCACATGGCCAAACCACCTCAGTGTGTTCCTCATAACGCTTCCTATCACATCCACATCAACACCACAACGCTCCTTTATATCCTCATTCGTCAGCCTGTCTCTCCATGTGACTCCACAGGCTCCTCTTAAATAACTCATTTCCACGGCTCTCACTCTTGACTTGTGTCCTTCCAACAACGTCCACGCTTCACTTCCGTACGTTAGAGTTGGTATCACAATACTGTCATGTAGTAACTTTTTCACTTCCATGCTCACTTCCCTGTTTCTTATCACTGCTTTCAAAGAACCAGCAACCTTTCTTCCCTGCTGTACCCTTTCAAGCACTTCACCCTCCAAACCTCCATCCTTACTCATCACACTACCCAAGTACTTAAACGTACTCACATTTTCCAATTCCTCACCATCCAACCTTGCTGTACATTCACTGACTTCACCTCTCTCAAAGACCATCACTTTACTCTTCCCTACATTCACCTTTAGATTCCGTTTCCTACACACTCTCTCAAACTCATCCACCAAGCCTTGCAGCTCTCCTTCGTCTTCACTCAACAACACGGTATCATCTGCAAACAACAGTACAGGGAGTTTCCAAACACTATCCTCTCTCACCAGGGCCACTCCAACATCCACTACCCTACCTTGTACCTCTTTTATTACCCCATCCATGTACAGATTGAATAACCATGGAGACATGACACATCCCTGTTTCAACCCAACTTTCAAAGAGAAAAATTCACTTAGTTCACCATCCACACGCACTGCAGCCTTTGCACCATCGTACATACTCTTCGCAGCATTCAACAACTTCCCATCTATTCCATATATTCTTAACACTTTCCACAATCCTATATATATATATATATATATACAGTGGAACCTCGGTCCTCGAACGTCTCACATGTTGAACAAATCGGACCTCGACCAACCTGAACATAGCCAAACGAAGGGAAGCTGGCCGACCGACAGTCACGTGTCCACCTTTGTTGTTCGTCAACGTGGTCGTCCTGCTGTGCTTCACATTTTTCTTGATTCAGTGCAGTATTAGCCCCTAATAATGGCTCCAAAGGAAGCAAGTTCATCCAGTACGGCTACTGGCAGTGAAAAGAGGAAAGTAGTGCGGAAAATAATTGAAGAAGTGGAAAAATTATTGCTTATCTTCATCAATGAGAAACAGTTAGCAGGAGACAGTGTTAGTGAGTATATAATTTGTGAAAAGGCAAGAGAAAAATACAGTCACCTTGTAAAGGAAAGCACTGGTACCAGTGCTGAAACTTAAATAGGTAAGCATCTGGGGTCTTGGAACGGATTAAAATGATTTACATTATTTCTTATGGGGAAAATTAGTTCAGTCCTCGACCAATTCGGTCCTGGAACAGCCTTCCAGAACGGATTGTGTTCGAGGACCGAGGATCTACTTATATATATATATATATATATATTGTTACATAGCCTATGATTTCATCATCCTTTGTGTAATTCTAACGTACAGTATGCTGCATGTTTGATCATGCGCGTGTTCTACCTCACTCCCCCCTTCTACCCTTATAGTAAAGTAAGTCGTTCTTTCTGTTGTTCAGAGCAGGATTGTCAACTCTTTGTCCCCATGGCTTCATTTGCGCGTCCTTCTTACAAGTTGTATCAAGCTCTGCCGGCCCCTATATAATGAGCTCAGTCTCTGCATTATTGCCACTTAGATCTACTCCTCATTTTGTTCACATCTCTGTCCTCCCCTGTACAGTTGTTATTATTGTGAGTGCTCAGGAAGTCTCCAACCATCTAGCAGCTGTGTAATTTGAGTATAACTGTTATTGCATTTTTTCTTGTACTGTGTAGCGTAAGGTGTTGATTCTTGGGCCTAGTGAGGTTTTTGTGATTCACATGTTTTGGGTGTCAGTCCTTATTAATAATATTTTGTATCTGTAATAATACATCTTGCATTCACTGAATATTATCTGGTATTGTCATTTTATCAGGGCTGACTTAGATAAATTTACTCATGCTAATTTCGTGTTAATAAAGGCTATTGCAGTTAACCATATATTTAACCTGTTTTTTGCCATTACATTATCCTTATGAGTCTTGAATGTTTTGTTGTTAGTTTGAACATTAAACTTTAACTTGTAATTTTACCTAACTCTTTTGTTTTGAACCTGGAACTTTACGGGACAGTAGTGATTTTTAGCATTCTCACTTAAAGTGTACATTATCTTTCTCCGTTCCGTAACATAAATTTGGCGACCTCGCCAGGATATTCAGGATATTATCATAAGGATATTGCTTGATATTTTGTGACTGTGATTTATTCATGATGTCTACTATTACTACACTTGATGAAGCCAAAGATTTTTTGTCAAATGAGCAAACAGTGTGTGATGTAGAAAACAGAACAAAGAATGAACTTAAGCTTGTTGCTCAACAATTGGAAATTGCAGTTCACTCTCATCATTCTAAAGATCAAATTGTTGGCATGATTAATAAAAGCTTGTTTAATGTAACTCCTCCAAATGAGCAAACGCAGATTGAAATAGCTAAGTTACAGCTAGCTCTGCAGGAGGCTCGTGTTAAGGAAGCTGAGTTTCAGGCTCGTGCTAAGGAGGCTGAGTCTCAGGCTAAGAAGGCGGAGTCTCAGGCTCGTATTCAGGAGGCTGAATTTCAGGCAAATGCTCGTATTCAGGAGGCACAGGCACAGGCTCAGGCACAAATTGAACTAGCTAGGATTCAGGCAGACCATGAGTATCGCATGTAACAAGGTGGAACTGGATCATCTAGCTCTGATGATTTTGATGTGGCTAAAAATGTTAAACTTGTCCCTCCTTTTAATGAATCTGATTTAACAAAGTATTTTCAGTTGTTTGAGAGGAGAGCTACAGGTTTTAATTGGCCCAAAAAGTATTGGCCAGTGCTCCTTCAAACTGTTCTCACCGGTAAAGCTCAAGTAACTTATGCATCTTTGCCTCAGGATCAATCTGATAATTATGATGTAGTTAAGAGCTTGATTCTTAAGGCCTATGAGCTTGTTCCTGAAGCCTATAGAGTAAAATTTAGGACAACTTATATGCAAGATAAGCAATCCCATGTTGAGTATGCAAAAATCAAAGAAGATCTGTTAGAGCAGTGGTTAAATTCTAAGAATGTGGATTCTGATTTTGACAAATTTAAGCAGATGATTTTGCAGGAGGACTTCAAAAGGTGTATTAATAATGATGTAAGCCTATATCTTGATGAGAATAGATAATTTGTCTGATGCTGCAGTTTTAGTTGATGAATATGTTCTCACTCACAACAGATATTCTAAAGAAAAAGGGAAAGCTGAGAGTAAGTACGTTGCCTCTACTCAGAGTACAGGTAACAGGAAAGAGAATAAAGATGATGTTTCTCAGGAAGTAAATACCAGCTTCACCTCTAGATTTCAGAAAAGTAAATGTACTTATTGTAGTAAGCTTGGTCATACTACGGAGAAATGTTTCAGGAGACAGCGTGATGTGAACAAAAAGGAGTCTTTAAATATTCAGTCAATTGGTCTAGTGTCCACCCTTGAGAGTTCCCAGAATTCTTTAACTGAGTTAACTGAACCTGCTTTGAGAGGTAAATTAAATCCTCATGATGAAGCTCCTCTTTTGAGCAGTAACGTGGGTGACACTCTCAAGAGTTCATGTGCTAATTTCCTGTCTGATGGTTTTGTCAGTCCTCTGGACAGTAATGACAGGAAATCAGTTAAAATATATTGTGATACAGGTGCTTGCCAATCCCTTATGCTGAGCAGTGTTCTAGGCTCTAATGTTAATTCCTCTGATGAAACTGTAATCTTACAAGGTGTAGGGAATAATTACTTCTCTGTCCCTCTGTGCAGAGTGAATTTAGAGTCTGGTTTTGTTAATGGTTCCGTTATGGTTGGGTTGGTTGAGACACTCCCAATGTCAGGTGTAACTTTCTTACTTGGAAATGATATTGGTGGAAGTCAAGTGTCCAGCTCCTCAGCTGTCTAGTGAACCAGTGACTGCGACCCATGATTGTGATATCCCTGATGTGTTCCCTGCATGTGCTGTCACTAGGGCTAAGTCTAAAGTTACTGGTGACTTAGAGGATAATGGTGATGATGATGTTATCCTAGCTGACACTTTTCTTGCTAATCTGGACCACTCACCAGATGAGGCAGTACCCCGTAGTGTTGATAATTTGTCTCATCAAGAGTTGGTTGAGTTGCAGGTTGCTGACCCTGAGTTGAAAGGTCTACCTAACTCTGCTTGCAGTGAGGAAGAGTCAGCTGGTGCTTCTACTTGTTATTATATAAAGTCAGCAGTAGTTATGAGGAAGTGGAGACCCCCAACAGCATCAGCCGACTGTGAGTGGGAGGTTGTACATCAATTTGTCATCCCTCGTGTTTGTAGGCAGGATATCATTAGAGTGGCTCATGATTCCAGTTTGGCAGGACACCTTGGAGTGAGGAAGACTGTGGCACGCATTTTGAAACACTTCTACTGGCCAGGTATCTTCAGGGATGTTTCCTGGTATTGTAAGTCTTGTCACACCTGTCAAGTTGTGGGGAAGTGTAATCAGACCGAAAAGGTTGCACCTCTAGTTCCCATTCCTCCTTTTGAGGCGCCATTCACCCGTGTGTTGGTGGATATTGTGGGCCCTCTTCCTAAGACTTCTTCAGGATTTTCTTATGTGTTGACCCTGATTGATATTGCTACTCGTTATCCTGAAGCCATTCCACTTAGAAATATCTCAGCAAAGAACGTGGTTAAGGAAATGCTAGGGTTCTTCACAAAGTTTGGTCTGCCCAAGGAGGTACAGTCTGACCGGGGAAGTAATTTCATGTCAAATGTTTTCAAGCAGTCTCTGAAAGAGTTGGGCATCACCCAGATCACGTCTTCAGCTTACCATCCCCAGACCCAAGGAACGTTGGAGAGATATCATCAAACACTCAAATCGATGCTCAAGAAATACTGTTTGGAACATCAGAAAGACTGGGATAAAGGTCTTCCATTCGTTGTATTTGCCGCAAGAGAATCTCCAAATGAATCACTAGGCTTCTCACCTTTTGAACTACTGTTTGGCCATGAAGTAAGAGGACCCCTTAAGCTACTCAAGGAATGCTGGCTGTCGGAGGAAGATGACGTCAACCTGCTGGAGTATGTGATGAAGTTCAAAGAATGGCTGTCCACTGCTTTACAGCTGGCGAGAGAGAATTTAGGAGCTGCTCAGGAGAAGATGAAGACTTGGTATGATAAGTCTAGGTTACGCCACTTTCAGCCAGGAGATCAGGTTTTGATTCTGCTACCAGTGCATGGGCAACCTCTTCAAGCCAAGTTTAGTGGTCTTTATTTCGTGGAGAAGAAACTCAGTGATGTCAACTATGTCATCACCACACCAGATCGTAGAAAGAACAAGCAACTTTGTCACATCAACATGCTAAAGTTATGTCACAGGCGGGACGAAAATAACCTAGACTGCACTGTAGCTGTTCTACCCGAGTCTGCAAGTGAAGTTCTCCCATGCAGCATGAGCCTGAGTGATAGTTTGGGGAAGAATCCTGATATCATGAATGATCTTCAGACTAAGCTTTCTCATCTAGCTCCCGAGGAAAGGCAGGAGTTTTCGGCATTACTGCAGGAGTACCCGCAAGTGTTCCGTGCCACTCCAGGAAGAACCACTGTGTTGATGCATGATGTCGATGTTGGAGACGGAAAGCCAATTAAACTGCCTCCTTACCGTGTGAACCCAGTGAAAGTTCCTCTCATCGAGAAGGAGCTTGGCTACCTGTTGGACCACAAGATGATTGAGCCCTGTCAGAGCGAGTGGAGTTCTCCTGTCACTCTAGTCCCTAAGCCAGGTGGGTCACAGCGGCTTTGCATCGACTATAGACGTGTTAATCAGATAACCAAAACAGACACCTACCCTCTCCCTCGTGTGGAAGATTGCATAGACAAGATCGGAAAGGCTAGGTACATAAGTAAGTTTGATTTGTTAAAGGGATACTGGCAAGTACCTATGACTGAACGTGCTAGGGAGATCTCATGTTTTGTAACACTAGGAAAGACTTTTGCATGTTCTGTAATGCCATATGGTATGAAGAATGCACCAGCCACTTTTCAGAAGCTCATGAATGTTGTAACAGAGGGTTTGGCAAGGTGTGTTGTTTATATTGATGATGTATTAATCTTCAGTGACAACTGGAAAGATCACCTATGCCATGTCAGTAAATTTCTTGAGCGTTTGGTTCAGGCTAATCTTGTAGCTAATTTATCAAAGTGTGAGTATGGTCAAGCTAAAGTTCAGTACCTTGGGTACGTAATTGGTGATGGACATGTTGCACCACCAGGAGCTAAGGTTCAGGTTATAAGTGATCTTCTCAGACCTAAAAGTAGGAAAGAGCTACAAAGATTTTTGGGAATGGTAGGTTATTACAGGAAATTTGTTCTTAACTTTTCAATTCTTGTATCACCACTTACAGACCTACTGAAAAAGGGAGTTAAATCTGTCTGGACCGATAACCGTGAATCCTTTTTCAGCAAACTTAAAGCTATCCTATTAAGTCAGCCAGTGCTCGCTACTCCAAATTTTGCTAAGCCTTTTAAGATGGCTGTTGACGCAAGTGAAACAGGAGCTGGGGCTGTTTTGCTGCAAGAGGATGATCCGGGTATTGAACATCCTGTATCTTATTACAGTAAGAAGTTCACTCCACCTCAAAAGAACTACTCAACTATTGAGAAAGAGCTTTTGGCCTTGATTTTGGGTTTACAGCATTTTTCATTTTATTTGTGTTCTGGTTTTGACCCCATAGTCATTTATACCGATCATAACCCACTGAAATTCCTTAGTAAGTTTAAAGATAAAAATCAGAGATTGACAAGATGGAATCTACTTCTTCAGGAGTATTCATTAGACCTACAACATGTCAAGGGGAAAGAAAATGTTATTGCAGATTGCTTATCTAGACGTTAGACAGATTGTTTTAGAGTAATAAGAAATTTCCTTTGTAAATTTCTTTTTCTTTGTGGGGAGGTGTTACATAGCCTATGATTTCATCATCCTTTGTGTAATTCTAACGTACAGTATGCTGCATGTTTGATCACGCGCGTGTTCTACCTCACTCCCCCCTTCTACCCTTATAGTAAAGTAAGTCGTTCTTTCTGTTGTTCAGAGCAGGATTGTCAACTCTTTGTCTCCATGGCTTCATTTGCGCGTCCTTCTTACAAGTTGTATCAAGCTCTGCCGGCCCCTATATAATGAACTCAGTCTCTGCATTATTGCCACTTAGATCTACTCCTCATTTTGTTCACATCTCTGTCCTCCCCTGTACAGTTGTTATTATTGTGAGTGCTCAGGAAGTCTCCAACCATCTAGCAGCTGTGTAATTTGAGTATGACTGTTATTGCATTTTTTCTTGTACTGTGTAGCGTAAGGTGTTGATTCTTGGGCCTAGTGAGGTTTTTGTGATTCACGTGTTTTGGGTGTCAGCCCTCATTAATAATATTTTGTATCTGTAATAATATATCTTGCATTCACTGAATATCATCTGGTATTGTCATTTTATCAGGACTGACTTAGATAAATTTACTCATGCTAATTTCGTGTTAACAGAGGCTCTTGCAGTTAACCATATATTTAACCTGTTTTTTGCCTTTACATTATCCTTATGAGTCTTGAATGTTTTGTTGTTAGTTTGAGCATTAAACTTTAACTTGTAATTTTACCTAACTCTTTTGTTTTGAACCTGGAACTTTACGGGACAGTAGTGATTTTTAGTATTCTCACTTAAAGTGTACATTATCTTTCTCTGTTCCGTAACAATATATATATATATATATATATATATATATATATATATATATATATATATATATATATATATATATATATATATACACACACACCGCTCGCTGGTGCAGTGGTAACGTTCCCGCTTGCCAACTGGCGGACGGGAGTTCGCGCCTCGCTCATGTTGCGAAAAGTTTCACTGACGAAGTGGGTGGTTACTGTCCCCCTTGAGCAAGGGGACGGGTGTGTGCGTGTGTGAAGGTCACAGCCTTGCCCTTAGATCGGACTATATGAGCTCTCAGCTCCCTTCCGGGAGGGTAAAAGCTGACCATCACGACCATCAAGTGATCCTGACCGACCCGGTGAATTACACACGGATCCTGTGCACAGCACATAGTGGTTTATCCCAAAGGGATTCCTTTTGCTGTGTGTGTGTGTGTGTGTGTGTGTGTGTGTGTTTTAAGTTTGCTGACTGTTTATTTTTGGAATGGCGTGAAGCTACTGCCAGGTTCTTAGCATAGGGAGGCAATGTTACTGAAGGACACGTGTCGGTATATTATGGAGGAAAAAGCTCGAGAAAATTATCGAATGAAAAGAACATTATGGACAAGTACATGATGATTATGACTAATGTTTATGATTGTGATATACATTTTGTGAACATGGAATGGTGAACGTGATGATGTGGATGTGTTTATAACCATTTTATATAGTTTTATGATCATAGTACTTGTTAGGAAGGAAAAATACAATTTGACTTGCTCACATACAGTATGAATCATTCAATCTATCTACCCGTTTACCTTTCTCTCACGTATATTGTTATGCCGGTAGAATTTGGGTAGTGTGAGTGGGTGTTTTCTTCGACGCTGATGTGGCGCGACTAAAGAATTGTTAAGACCTGATGTTTCATTACATTATGAAGATGACCTTTGGGGGGATGCAGAGTGTTGCTGAATCCTGATGAGCATATAAACAACAGGTCACCGAGGAAATGCGTTCGGTTTGAAATATGACCTAGCCAAAAAACAGTCTCAGGTAGCTTAAGTAAAAAAGAGGGGGAAAAAATAGTGTTGGTTAATCATGCAGTTCTATACTGCGCCCATTCCTTGACGTGCTAAGGTGTAAGAGTCTATTAAGAGAACTTCTGTTGCGGCATGTAGCACTTTGCCACCGGTTGCTCTTCCTAAAGGTCACCAGTGGTCATCTGTTGACAGCGTGTGCTCAAACCCACCAAATCAAGACGGGTGTGGAACTGCTCTGGAGAGTATTACAACAGAAAGACTGAAAGAATATTGAGAAACAGTGCTGAGCTGATTATGCAACTTGCAAATTTGCAAGTGTGCAGAAAATGTAACCTGTAAGTAGTAATGATTATTAAATTTGGGACTTAATACATAAGGCTACACTTTGGTAAACTGTTAATGTGTCCATGTGTCCAGAGGAAATCTAACTGTTTGGCGTTTGTCTGACTGGAGACTGGCGGGACAACTGGAAATAAGACAACACTTGGTGGAATGATCTATGCTGCGTCTATACAGCCTGTCTACTGGTAACAGGCAGTGGAAGTTGACAAGAGGCGAAAGGGCATAACATTATCATAAATCAGACGAACAGTATATTTCTCAGTGTGGCAAACAATGTCGGTACTACAAATAGAAAAATTACACAAATGGGAATATAAGGGCGTAGTAGGAATAGTAAACCGCTTTGTTAAAGGTGCACCGAGGCCTGCATTATCACCTAGAAAATGGCTCTGATGGTCGTATTCTGTCTTCAAAAAATTTGTAACACCTCTTCCTTAACGATTTGATCTGCGTAGTACGCTTCAGTATCCATTTGTACGTTTTTGATGTAAACCATTCGATAAATAAACAATATAAGTAACATGCAAGAGAACGTCGAGGTGCAAAATACATATATAAGCAAAAAGTGCCTACAGTGCTACATACAGTAATAAATCCTACCCATTCCCTAACACTACTCCTGTACGCCACAGGCCCCAGATGGCGTGTGAAAACCAGCCTGTGCACTGTGACGGTGGTCCTCCTACAAGAATAAACTATAAAAAAAAGTAAGAAAGAAAAAAAAAAATGTAATATAGCTGAAAGGGTAAAGATGGCTATTTGTCTTTGGACCCTACCCCTTCCCCCAGCACATACTTGAACTCCGGCAGGTCGCAGGCGCCTTCAAATCTCGCGTGTGACAACCACCCGGCGCAGTAGTGGCGGTGGTCCTCCAGGCTTTGTCCTCGCCCTCCACTGCACGACCAAACCTCTGTCCTTATACCCTGGGGCGGCCTGAGGGAGGACAGTGTTATTGCAGAGAAGGGTGAGGAGGAGAAAATGAAGGAGTGAGGAGAAGAGAGGGAGGGAGAGGAGTGAAAAGAGAGAGGGAGAGAAGGAAGCGGTAATGGAAGGGAGGGAGAGAGGGAGTGAGGAGAAGAGAGGGAAATAAAGGAGAGAAGGAATGAGGAAAGGGGAGCAGAGGAAGGAGAAAAGAAGTGAGGAAAAGAGGGGACAGGAGGGAAGAAGAGGAAAGGGAAAGACTGGAAAAGGGAAGGAAAGATAGGGAAAGACCAGAAGAGTTGTTGGGTCACAAGAGAGAGAGAGAGAGAGAGAGAGAGTAATAGGAGGAAGAGTAGGAGGCAGATCAGCAACGGAGAGAAGAAGGAGAAGATGGGAGGGAGACAGAAGATGGAACGGAAGGAATGAGAGTGAGGGAAGAACAGAGGAAGGGATAAGGTACAAAGTAATTATGATGAGAGCAGAGAAGGAATGGAAGGGGATAAATGAACTTGCACTGGATAGAAGATGAGAAGAAATAACAATGATAAAAACTGAAAGGAAGATGGAGGAAGGAAACTGAATTAAATGATGATGCAGTGGGCTGGAATTGTAAGAATGAAGGGGATGATATAAGAGTGGAAAGCGAGGAAATGAAGATGAATTGACATAATGGAGGTAAGAAATACAGCAAAGCAAACATAAGGTGAGATAATAGAAAAAAGGAAGGAAAAGACAGAATGCTAAAACAGGAATGATAAGAACGGAGAGTTTAGAAATGTAAAGGATTTAATTAAAAAAAAAAAATGCACAAACTACTATAGGGAATACATATATAAGAGAGGGTCTCCAAAGTCAGTGCTACTGCGGAAGTTTATGCCGGTATTGGTACCAAATATCTTTTAACTCTCATTGGTGGGGTTCCATCTGCTTCTCCAATGGCGTACAACGTGGTGCAAAAGGTCTGACAGATGATGTGTCGTTTTAGTGTAGCAGAGGAAAACGACAACGGATGTTCAAACCTGTGCATGATTAATACTTCAAATACAAAGAAGTAAATATACAAAAACAACAGTCAATAACTCGACAGATACCTAACTGATTGTGTGCTTCTCGAGATATGGATACTTGGATGTGTTACTGAAACAAGAATTGTGAGACGAGGGTTCAGGATTATCTGACCGGATGATTTTCATACCGGTATGCAAAGTAAAACTGAGAGAAGCATGAAAAAGGGTAGCGTGATTGGGATTATCAGAGTGAAAGAATGGAAGTGGAAAATGCGAAAACACGAAGGAGCACTCGGTGTGTGCAGCACCAACGCCCATCATTTGGTCTAAGGCCCGAACATTTGACTTCTTGCCTCTGTGATCTTGACTTTAGAACAGTAACCTTAAAAATCTATTTACTTCATTCTTTCCTAACCCTTCATCTTCCATCTAGTTTAGTCTAAGTCTGATCTGACTGTCTGAGCTGACCTTGTCCTGTGACTCTGACTTTTCAACTTTCTCTGTGACCTTGATCTTTGACTGATTGTTCTCAAAAGCTATTCTGTTATCGCCTTACCCTGAATCCTTTCACTAAGGTTGCTGCAAATCGAATAAATCTGTTTAAGTTTACCCTGCCATGTGACCTTGACCTTTGATTCACTGTTCTCAATCACAGTACATCAACTCTTTAGCTAATCCTCAACCTTTCCACCAAACTTTGTCTAAACGATATTAGTAATATCTTAGTTATTTTGTTCACACACAGGCTCACGGGTTGAAATTTTACCCTGATCTGTGACCTTGACCTCTGAGAGATTATTCTTAAAATCGAACCCTTTTGTTCGTGCATTACCCTGACCTGTTCCAGTAAGTCCGGCCTAAACAGAATAAAAACTCTTTAGGTTGACCGTCCTAGGTCACACTTTGGTTTTTGGTCTTTGATCTATTGTTTTTAAAAACAATTTTACCCTTCATCATATTTGACTAAAATCGGATAAAAACTGTTCATTTAGTTTATTCACACACACACACACACACACACACACACACACACACACACACACACACACACACACACACACACACACACACACACACAAGCGATTGTCACACTGATACAGTAGCGTGATTTGCCCCGGGCTGCCTAACAACAAAGGCAGACCGAGATCGTCAGGGATCATGCGATGAGAGCTCTATTATCCAGTTTTGTGGCTCTGAAAACTGGTGCTGTGCTTCTGACGTCCGATAAATGAATTTATTACGTTCAGAAGACGATAAAGAGGCCATGGTTAAGTGTGTTTACAAAAGATGTGCGCAGCTAGTCACCAGAGAGTTCGAATAATGATTTTATGATACCAGAAGAAGTGTGGAATAATTAAGAAGCACAGGATTCATATTTTATTTCAACAAAAAATGTTATCATTATTTCTTTCTGCTCTAATATTTTATTCACAGTAACAAAATTCACATTAAATTCACTGAATACTCATCGCAGTATCAGAGAGGAAACTTAACTTTTTTTTCCATTTCTCGTCTAAGCACAATCTTCCTGATTGTTGGTCATTTCGACTACTGGCTCGTAAAAACACTCCATTTTCATCCTTAAGTGCCGCCACCTTAAACTGGAAATCCTCTGAAGATGTCACGCTATTCTATGAAACCGTGTATTTGAAACAAAAATGTTTATTTATTTTTTTACAAAAGTCATTAAAATTAAAGTATTTCAAACTCGAATAAGTTATGACGTTACTGCATATCTGTCTATCAGTAAGTATCTATCTGTCTATCTATCAATATAATGGGTGCTAAATGGGTCGAGATAATCTCCCCCCCGAGATCCGTAACTACAGGCAGATTTCAAGTTTCGAGCGATGTGGCATCGCTGTGTTTATATGGATTCAAGTGAGTGGACCTCTTTATAGGAGTCCTGCTATGGAATCCGGGTAACTGCTATTACTGAATTATGCTTTGGTACTTAGAGATTTCTTCAGTGTTTATAACTTCCAGATGAAATCCACCAAAGAGGCAGTTAGTATCTCATTAAAATTGTGCACTGAAAAGTGGTACGGTCATGTGATGCGTCAGGAAAAGGTGGGGAGGTGTGAAGAGGAGAGAAGAAAGTAAGACGGGGGGGGGGGGGACAGGAAGCGGAGGGAGGTGTTCTTATACGGAAATCCGTGTCTTGCCACAGAAATATGAACTTCCCTTGAATTATATTTTCTCATTCGGTAATATGGTCGCACTTGGTAACTTTAGTTAATCTCCGGCTAAGTTTTATTAGCAGTGAAAAATCTCAGCAGTGACAGGGTTAATCGTTGAGTTTCTTAACCCCTCATCTGGTTACGTTTTACCTCTGCTAAATACAGCCAAGTGTCGATATCTTAAATATAACTTAGTGCTGCCATTGTTCGGGAAATGGTTAAAGGTTTCCCGTGGACTCCTATTTTTTTACCTTAAACGTCCTTTGTTGCAGGGCTCGCGTGTCTGAGTGGCTTGTTCAGACATGTCACTCTGCTCTGACCTCCTCGCCTTGCTTTTATCTCACTCTTGCCCTGATGTACTTCCTGTAGTAGAACGAAACCGTAACCTTGCACCTGTCTTCTGGTCTGCGCTGGTGTTATGTGCTGGGGATGCCTCGGTGTGTATTTAGTTTGGGCTTTGTTGGCGGAATGAGATCGCCTCCCCTTCCATTCGGTTGGTAACTGACACATGAAATCCGTGATCCATTGTTCACATGGAACTGCTTGTGTACATTAATATACGTCAAGCTACATCAGGCTGATCCTTCTCCGATGTACCCTCTGCACAACCTATTCGCAGGTGGACTCTCCATTTTTCACATGTGCAGCCTTTAGCCCAGAAAGTCTACTTGGCAGGGTTCTTGGTAATTCCTCGGCACGGGTGAAAGGGATCCCTTCATCTAGCCCGTTCAGAGGGTACACTGGGTGGCAGCAGTCAGGGTTAATCTCCACTAAGGACGTCGGTGCATTACCTAATTCACTGATATAAGTTATGCTCATTGTCTACAGTATTTCCGCTAAGGCTTTTCCAATTATATCTAGTTGAATTACCCAGTACTTTCCACTGCTGTTATTGACCTCAGCTGAATCAGGATTCGGTGACAAGTTTGTCTTTATCCTAATGGTGGTGTCTTTGGCCTTCACTGAACATTTCCCTGAAATTACTGTCTACTGTATGTTACGCGATTTTATTACAGTACTTACCTTTGGGTGTGCTAAGCTGGTCTCTAAAAACTTGTATTTTTCCTACTGTTTAACTTACTTCACCGTTAAGTGGTTCACAGTTATGAAGTAGCCTGGAATATGTTCAGGGGTTTACTCCTACCTCGAGGGGTGGAGGAGGGGCCAGTCTATTTTGACAAACCAGGGGTAGCGTAATAAGGTGGCGTGTCCTGTTCTCTTTCTACCTCCTCTGTCTCTGGTATGAACCTTCTCCCAACTCTTTACGATAAGTCAATCGGTATTGGATTTTCAAGTTTAGGAATAAAAAAATCCTTGACAATTCAACGAGTCTCATTACTGTAAACGACTCGGTTGCCTTTTACCTCCGGCCTCAACGCCCCTTTATTTTCAGTCTAATAGATGAGCTGACTGTCATGTACGAAATGGTTACAGTCAGTGTTTTCTTTCACTGACGGTCCTCTGTTTCGGCCGTATTTTACTCTTTCTTGGTTGTTCTTGGTCGCCTGCTTGTGTTAGGTTGCTTTTAGGGAATAACATGCAAGTCAGTTCTGTGGTTCCTGAAATCATCAAACAGGAGCCTTTATTCTCAAATGTTCTCATTTTGCATCACGGGTGTTGTACAGATAATTCTCCTGATGCTGTTAAACCTTTATTTCAGCTAAACATTTTAAACTAATAAAGATGTTTTTGCTCTCCGATCTGCCCGTTCTAATGGTGAATAATTTACTGATAATATTAATATTACGTATCACGTCTGGTGGGGCATGTAAATAGCATACTTACTTGCAAACCTTTTTTCTATTGCGAACTTGGCGGAGGATAGCGTAGCCCATTATTCTGTTCTGCTTGTCGTCTAAGAATCCCCTGAGACCGTAGGGTGGCTCCCCGTTGTACCACCTCTGTGCCCGCAGCTCCTCCAGCATCACCTTCTTCACCCACCGCCAGTAGTCATCCGTCGTCTTCACCTAAACCACCACACGTTGGACATCAGAGAGAATATACATTATTCCTGTGCATTGCATTGTCAATAATGTCTTAGTTCGTAACAACTGGGTCGCATCATCTACACGTTAACAATCCATTACATAATTATATACAAATACCAAGTTGTTCGCTCTTAGCAATATATCAGAGTTTGAGACATGAAATACTCTTAATCTTGACTTATAACAATAAATTAAAACAATTTATGTGTGCTTAAGGCTTAAAACTTAATACTCATGAATTAAAGCTACCGTACTGACGCTTTTCAATTATTTCCACGACAATTCTCGCAACTGTTCGCAAAAACGTCGTTCTTCTACTTGATGTTCTTAAGTCTTATCATTACGCAGCCTCCCTTTGGTTAACACCAAGAAATGCTTTCTGGATGCGCACCGTCGTATCCCAGGCAGAGGTAAGGTATGAAACTGCTTCACGCTCACCTTGTTTTATCAACTTCTTAAATAAATCCAATCTATGGTGAACCTGTTTTATCACGTTAACTCATACCGCGTGCGTGAACGAAATACTGTATCAAATATGAACGTATTACGTTCTACATTCTTGTAATCTCCTTTCTTACCACTGAGAATGGAACATTCGGGTGCTTCACAGTAGTACATGTGTAGTTAATTTGAATTTTCTAAAGGGTTTGCGTAAACACAGATGAACCTGAAGCTGAGAAAACTGTAGTGATCACTGTAGTTATTAATATCCTCTTCACTCCAGTTGTTTCTCTCATTCCACACCTACACATATGATATCTACCTCAAATTGGTCGAAATTTTCATTAAATCTGTGCCTATTTCCCGTAACCAAAGTGTAGAATAAGAATACCGGTAACGGATCGACATTCCCTCTGTAACAATTCTGTGTTACCAGCAACATATTACTGTTGTCTTTTGTTACAGGTTATCACTCAAGGTGGAGAGATGGCAGTTTTAGACCTAGTTAAAGCGAACAGAGTATAGAACACGTACTTTTTTCTGATAGTCCCAGATGCGGTCGCCCTGCTTGATGAACGCATTCCTGAAGTTGTTGACCATGAGGAAGGCTGAGTAGTCTTTGTTGCCGTCCGTGATGACCACCAACATGGCGAGGAAGAGCAGGTACGCCAACACACCTCGCAGCACCACCATCATCTCCCTCTCCTTCACCAGCTGTCGACCCAGCTCCTTCAGCAGAGAAGTGTCCTTATTGCCAGGGACGGCGTGAACCTTCCTCTGGCACCCGGGGTCCAGTGGCTCTGTGGCGAGATTTAGAGACAAACACACCATCAAATCCCTGTGGTAACGGGCCGTGACTCTGTGGTGAGATTCACAAACATACGGTCCGTTCCCTCTGCTTACTGTGTTGGCTCTGTGGCAAGAATCACAAACAATTACTCGATTTCCTCTGGTAACTGTGAGTGGCTCTGTGGCATGATACAAAGATAAACATATCCTCAATTTTCTCCGGTAAATGTGAGTGGATCTGTGGTGAGATGCACAAGAATACAATGAATTCATTCTTGTTATTATGAAAGTTTTTGCATGAATGACAAGGGGAGATAAGTGCATCTCCTTATGTCTCTTGTATCTGCTAATGAGAGAGAAAAAAAGAAACTTTCTTGGAAGGAATATTATTTTTTTATTTTTTTATAGGAAACTGCAGAGCCTTCCCAAGGCTTGTTTCTCTTAAACAAAGCGAGAGGAAAGCTACAGTCGGCCATGTTTCTTTTCTTTCCCTCCAGGAAACAGTATTTCCCGTGTCTGTTTTTTCTGCACAAGCAAATCTGAGCTTCAACGAATTTAAAACTGCATCTTTTCCTTGGTAATAGTGTTTATCCTTTGACTTCTGATACATACAGTGTTTACATCCACGAACGCTGGAAGCCTGATGGCGTTTTCTTAGACCAGCGACCACTTTTTCTTTTCCTTTTTTTTGTCTATCATTAAAAAATTTATTTTTATGACAAGGAACGCTACTCTCTGTCTTCGAAAAAGTGACCAAACAGGCTATTTCTGGCCACTAGTTCTAATTCAGTAATTTCACAGCCTTTCATTTCAGCCCAGTCAACTTTGATTAAGCCCAGTCAGGTCAGTTTAGGTTTATTTAGGTTCAGTTAGGTCGTCAGAGTCATTTAAGTCACTCAAAGTCCACTCAGACCTTTCACGTTCATTCCGGCCCAGTCGTGTTATTATTATTTTTTTTTCCAGTTCACATCACTCCAGGTCCAGCCACACTCTTGACGCCGAATTCCATCCATTCAGGTCAGCTCCAGTCCATTCAGGTCAGTGAAGGACAATTTAGGTCATCTTAAGTCAGATCAAGTCCAGTTAGAGCAGTTCAGCTTAAAAATCTCCGTTCCTCCACCCAGCTCATATTTCCTTTTTATAACTCATATCTCCTCATCGTCAGTCACTACCTGTTCTTCTCATATTGCTCAGTTTTGTTCTTATTTCATAATGCTGTCCAATTCAATCAAGCATTTTAACATTTTGCACCTTCTGTCACCGCAACTTACCTACTAAATGTCTCTCTTCACCATGAGTCGTAGAAGGAGCATCGTTTATGTGCCGGGGTCATGAACATAGAGCTGCCATGGGACTGTCGGCGAAGTTTGACTAGTGATAATGCAAACAACGGATCCACAATCATCCATCTTACAGTAACAGTAGGCTCTAAAGCATGACTCAGAAAAAAAAATCACCTGTAAATAACTCAGAAATCACTTTGAAGGTCAGGGGAACCGGCCGGATGTACCTACGCTCATGCAGACACAGATCAGATAATACCTCGAATACCTCTTGTAAATAATGTACATCATCACATAGCAGACTATGTCACATTTCTGGCATTCACACAACTGTGACAACAACATTTTTCAAGTACTGGACATATGTGTACGACTCAAATCAGTTGTCTGTCTATATGCTTTAGTTCTGATCAGTCTGGGCTGATCATGAGTAGTCCAACAACTAAAGCAAAACAGCACCTTATCCAACCGATTATTTGTTGAAAAATGTGTTATTTTTTCAAATTTCTCGTTTTTTTAAAATTAAAAACTACCGTTATAATGATCATATTTTCCCTATTAAAATCCTGCTTGTTCAATAATTTCTACCTTACAAAAGCAGTCCTGCTCTTCACATTCCGTACCTTTCTCTTGCATTAACATCTGTCTCCACTCACATCTTCCTTTTCCCCATTTCTTGCCTGACTGTTTCCTGCTGCAACACAACATCACTCACCAATGTGCTGCCACTCCTCGTCCTGCTCCAACTCCGGCAGTACTTCGTCAAAGTCCACGTCGTCAGCATCAACTCGGGACGCTGTTGACTTCTTGCAGCAAGTGGCATTAATTACTGCTGCCAGTACAACCTAGAGACAAAAGATGAGATTGCTTCCTTCAGCCCGAGTGCGTCTTTTTAATTTTCTTCTCTGCTGCTGCCCGGTTATTCAACTTAGGAAAGTATAAAGGCGATGAATGCGATATCTAAACATCCAAGTCTGAAAAAAAAAAAGTCTCAAATTTAGTAATACCGTCTGGTAGCAGCAAGAATACGTCTTTTGGCTGAAGGGGTTAACATGTTGTATCCCTGTCACGAGAGCACATGCCTAGTCTAAATGAGGTGATCTGAGTATAGAAACAAGTCCTGTTAACATTCTCATTCAGACTACTGAGTGACAGACTAAGAGTATTCACCAAATGCCTTGGGCGTGATGGTGAGTCCCGGTGTTTGATGGTAATGCCAGTAACAGCATGTGGCAAATTCTGAGAAAGTGTTATTAGAATGATGCTTGTGTCAGGTTGTGTTAGGTCACTTGTCTGCATTGTGACAGCAGCTAAGGGTGAAACAAGCACCTGGAGTGAGTTTGTATGGGCTAGGGTTGTTTGTGTGTGTCGGGGTTGGGTTGGTGAGAGTACGGGAGTGGGTGAGAGGAAGAGATATCAGTTGGTGCTTGCGTGGGTCCATGGTGGCCATTGTGGTGGGGAATATAGCGCTCAGTGTCTTATGCATGGTAGACTTAGAACTGCTTTTGTGTAAGCATGCCCGTATATTATGTGAAGATATCTGTATACACTGAAGTAAGGAAGTTTGAATTAGGGAACTGGGCTGAGGGATGTCCAAGGAGAGTGTCTGAATAGAATGAAGTGATGGTAAAGAAACGGAATCGGCTGGGGTAAGAGTTCGGGAACCGAGCATGAGCGGCGAGTGGAAATGGGGCACACATATTACCAGTAAAGAGCGCTCTTTGAGAGCGTGACGAGCGAGCGAGCGCCATGTTATCACAATTCTCCTCTGACATATTTCTTCATGATGGCAGCCAAACAATGAAAAATATACTGGAACGAAAGACATTATCTCACATTCACCCACACTGACTCAGAAACACACACACACACACACACACACACACACACACACACACACACACACACACACACACACACGTCAAAGTGAAAGTGATAATACAGATCAAGGTTTGTTTGAGCAACATAGGTTCCAACAGTACACGAGTGCTTTTGTAAAGAGAGGCCCCGTAGCATTTATCACATGCGCAATGCTAAATTCTACAACCTCTGGTGCCAACCTGCCGTGTCGATAAAACTGAAACAATAAATACTTGGCTATTGGCGAGATGATCAATGCCAGAAATAGGCTATTTTCCCTTGGTGATTTCACCGTTTAAACATGGCAAAAACGATAATGTAAAATTATAAGAAGAATCTCCGATACTTAATTGCTAGAGCTGATGCCAAATAACAAAGTGTTATGACAAAAAATCTTTTTAAATTTTATTTTGTAACTGAGGCGCTCACCGACTGGAACCGAACACTCCCTTGGAAAGCTCGAGATTCCAAGTGGTTCCTATACCTTTATGGGTGAGCTTTTAGTTGATAACAAAATTTATTGAATGAATGTATCACACACAGAAATAATTTCAACTCTACTTCACATAGAAGTAAAGTTATTAGCTTCTGCTTATTGTGATGGTCTGGTCAGGTTGGGCCGGGCCGGGTCAGGCCGGGCCGCTCATTTCCAAATTGAACTGAGAGTAAACATTGCTTGCTAGCTTGTAAATACCATGGATGGGGTAATTATTGGGATGAAAGTTAGGCTGTACGAAATATCGACTACTGACAGTTTCTAGTGTGTTCATACGTGAGTTCTCACCTAGCAAACTTAGCTGTCGTGGGCTAGGCCTAATAAGAACACGGCTTTCTCGGTCTGACACAGAGAGATGTCAACAACGACACCCTATAGTTCTAACAGGGTGATACTGTGCTGGATTCTGCTGCACCTATGACTGTTTTACCTTCACTGCATTTTTTTTGTACTAGGAAAACGCTCATCTCCTGTGAGCACCATATTTACGTGGGGCTCACTATTTCCCTTCCCCACAGTTAGAAGATAATTGACTCTTTAAAATATTTTCCCAGGTGTGATTGATGTAAAAGGAGGGTGAGGTGATGGAAAAAAAATCTTCCATCAAGAGACAACTGCGGCAGCAGTCATATTCCTGCAACTAGATGGAAAGAGGATGGGGATGGGATAACGAAGGTGCGAGTGGATGACAAGTTAAGGAGGCTGGACACATGGTATGAGTACTGGGGTATTGCAGGAGAGGTAGGAACGTGCGAAGCCGAGAGGTGAGAGAAAACAGATTGCCAGAATCAGGTGATTGAAAAAAAGAGAAGTCCGACGTGCGGGCTGCGTATTTCTTGTATACACTTTATTGCATGTAGTTTGGGGGGGGGGGGAGAGGGCCAGGGATTAGGGGCAGAGGTTGGGCTGACTCCTTGGCTGGACGGGTGCAGGTGGGCACGCCAGTGACCTGGACTGATATTTTTGACTTCCCCTGGACTATGCTCGCTCGTGTGTGGTGTTTGGTGGAGGCTGCCAGTCCAGTTTGGTTCCCCTGATTGTCATTATGGCCGGTGGGTCCGGCTGACCTTTCACCAAACACAACACCAATAAAGTAAGGAAAACTTGCTTTACTATATATTACTAATCCAGCCTTACCATAAGCGGCTCCACGACGAGGAGAGAGACGAAAAAGGTGATGATGTAGGACGACAACCATCGACTCGTTTTCTCAGCTCCGAACTGAAGAGCGAAGGCCCACACGAAGAAGATGGAGACAGCGATGGAGGCCAGCACCATCAGCCAGGCTAGCAGGCGGCACCACCACGGCAGCACCAGGGGTCGAGGCTTGCTGCACCACACACATGCACAGAAATGATAGAATCAATTTCCGGATATCGCACGTATGAAGTTAACAGGAATGGAGCTATATGTACAATTCACTTAAACGTATCTTATCAACCTTCTTAACACCACCGTCATAACCCTATTTCCCGCTAATACAAGGGGTGGGAAGGGTTCAGATCAGGAAAACACAAAAGCAGGACGACAAACAGTGTCCAGTGTAGGACGGCATGCACCCATTTAACTGTTATACAAACATTCGAGGCTCTTGACTGCATATCAGTGGCCTAATGACACACACACTAATGAAGTTTACAATGCCTGCGGGATAGAGATAATTCCGGTGACTTAAAAAAAGGGGAGCAACCCTTGTCACGTGCGTCTCCATACTTACTTCATCCATCAGTTGTATAATTCACCATTTGTTTTACTTCTTCCTTTATTCACACCGTCATAATATCCATCAACCTTCTTGGCTGTTTACGCCTTCTCTTGCCCTCAGACTCTCTCTCTCTCTCTCTCTGGAGAGAGGTGCCTTCTCACAGTGGCACTGACAGAGCTGCGCAGTCCTGCTACCTGGTTATGCAAACGCCCCTCAGTTCTCTCTATATCCCCAGAAAGGGAGACTGTGGACTGCAGGAGACGGGCAACTTCAGCCTGCAATCTGCTGGGTTCACATTTCAGATGAACCTGGGGTTACATCAACAACGTAAATTGCATCATCATCATCAGCAGCAGCACAACAGCAACAATTACTACTAGTACTACCATCCTATTTGTATGCATGCATCAGCAGCAGCAGCACAACAACAATTACTACTAGTACTACCATCCTATTTGTATGCATTCTCTCGATGGGACCCTATTATGCATGCAGGCTTTCTTCTGTCCTTTGATATACAGACTGACATTACTCCACATGTTTCACGAATTTCTGTATTTCACTTATCCAGCCTCCACAACCTACACGTGTTTACTGCTCTCCCTTCCACCATGCCCGCTTCGCTCCCAATTCACACCTTCCACGTTGTTAGTAGCCATCCACCCACTACCTTTCCTAACCATGACAACTAAGTATATGACGTGACAACTTACATGTTGATAGTCTTGTTGCTGCTCTCACACTTAATCTTGATACTTTCTTCAGGTGGGAGCCCTGCTTCCTCTACTGTAATGCATACAGGTAATATTAAATACGGTAACATACATATTCAATCGCTTCACTATAATAGGAAGAGTTTCTTTCTGGAAGGCATAATCGTCTGGCTCCTATTTATATGTGCCGCAAACAGTTTTCCTTGAATGGTATTTTACATATGCCAATCACATTTTTTGCCTTTTACAACTAAACACACATTCTGCGAGCTTTTTTTTTTTTTTTTTTTTTGGCTGAGCAAAGTAGTGATGCAATAGAATAATTACTCTGTGCAACTTATTGTTGCGCAGCCTCAAGTATGAATTCAGTTATTAATGAATAACTATAATAAACGATTTAGTTGTGCTATAATGTCTTTTATACTTAATCGTACAGTATATAAACCAACAATGATTTAATACTATTTGGCTAACATGATTTTGCAAAATCGTCGTCTTGGAAGTTATTAATTACTGAAACCAAGTGGACACAGGCGAAAAACAAAAAATAAAAAAAGAGAACTGCATTCGCCTATATGGTGTGCCAGAAACATAAAAGCATAGAAGAGAATGATGATAAGATGGATGACTGCGACATAACGAACAACTGAAAAGAAATTTAAATCAAGAAGATGAGTTCAAGAAACAAATGACCACAGGGAAAATAATGGAAGGTGAGAAAAAGTGCGATGTAACACGAGTATTTTTTCTGGCAAATTTCCTTAGCAACTCGATCTTGACAGCGACTTTTTCCGTGTTTGTTACCCTCTCCCGGCGACTGCGACTGCAAAGGCCTCCCCACCCCCCCTTTATTTTTTTTTTTTACAGATGAACAGATGAAGGAAAAACAAATAAAAAGGTCCAAGCGGCTGACTACAGATGTCCTCCATTCATTTTAAAAAATCTATAACGGTTGGACTTGAGCTGCTGTGGGTTGAAGTTTGGGACGACTCTATTCTGAGGAAGCGAATTCCAAAGAAGAGGTCGGAAGATTAAGAAAACTGGGTTACCAGTGAAATCTTGCTAAAAAAAAAGAAAAAAAAAAAGAAGAACGACTGCGTGGCACCGTTTTTAACCCTATTCAATCCAAGGACGTGTTTCTGACGTTATTTTTGCTATCTACCGACGAGTTTATTCCACTTTGGATAGCACAATAGTAGTGACGCGGATAGTAAGTCCATCTCTAACCCCTGCAATTCAAAGTCTCTCCAAAGATGAACATAATCGTCTGGCAAGAATTAAATAAAAAACTGGTCATGGTAGCGAAGGTGTAAAGAAGTACAAACTCACACTGTTGCTGCTGCTGCGTCTGCCTGGCCGTGACCGCCCTGGATATCTTGGCGACTCGGGGCCCAGCGCGGCGGAAGAGGAAGATGGCTGCCTGCACCACCGGGTACACCACCAGCAGGAACAACAGAGCCGCCTCCCCCTGCACAGGTCGGCATATGTTCAGGTGAGAGAGAGAGTTAGACAGGTGAGAGGGGAAGTGAGACAGGGCAAGAATTTAGACGGGTGTGAGGAAGTTAGATAGGTGAGAGAGGAAATGAGACAGATGAGAGGCCGGACAAGTGAAAGAGAAAGTTAGGCAGGTGAGATGGGAAGCTAAACACACGAGAGAGGAAGTTAGCCAGGCGAGAGAGGAAGTGAGACAGGTGAGAGAGGCAGCTAGACAGGTGAGAGGCAGTTAGACAGGTAAGAAAGGAAGTTAGACAGGTGAGAGGAAGCTAGAAAGGTGAGAGAGGAAGTTAGACAGGTGAAAGAGGAAGTTTGACAGGTGAGAGAGGAAGCTAGACAGGTGAAAGAGGAAGTTAGACAGGTGAGAGTGGAAGCTAGACAGGCAAGAGAGGAAGCTAGACAGGTGAGAGAGGAAGTGAGACTGGTGAGAGAGGCAGCTAGACAGGTGAGAGGCAGTTAGACAGGTAAGAGGCAGTTAGACAGGTAAGAAAGGAAGTTAGACAGGTGAGAGGAAGTTAGACAGGTAAGAGAGGAAGTGAGATAGGTGAGAGAGGAAGTTACACAGGTGTGAGAGGAAGTTAGGTGAGAATTAAGTTAGACAGGTGAGAGAGGAAGTAATATAGGTGAAAGAGAAAGTGAGACAGGTAAGAGAGAAAGTTAGAAGGGGTGAGAGGAAGTGATACAGGGCAATATTAAGGTAGACAGGAGACATAGGAAGTTAGACAGGTGAGACAGGAAGTTAGACAGGTGAGAGAGAACAACAGAAAGGTGGGAGAGGAAGTCAGCCAGGTGGATGAGACAGCTACATAAGTGGGGGAAAAAAAGGAGAAAGGTGAATGAGGCAGTTAGATACGTTAATAAAAAAAAAAAAGAAAGAGAAGAGTGAGAGGAAGCCAGCCAGGTGAAACAGGAAGCTTAACAAAAGGGAGGAAGTGCATGCAGGGTAAATAGAGGACATCCGACACAGCAAGCACCCATACGTAACACAGCATACACAGCAGCAAGCAGCCATCACATCAGCATACGCCAGTCAGCATGAAAGGCAGTTGTGATATACGTATAGGAATGCAGTTTTCTATAGAGGGCAACAAATAACGATACATTAATAGTAGGCTATAATTATATACTTCACAGATTCTCTCTCTCTCTCTCTCTCCCTCTCTCTCTCCTTGAACTGAAAAGGTCACAGCAGGAACGTGACTAAAGAACTGTAAGATCATGGACGTTGATTGCTGTTAAAAAAAAAAAAATGGTAGGATTCCAAGGCACAGATTAGTGTAGCGAGCTCAGAACACACACACACACACACACACACACACACACACACACACACACACACACACACACACACACACACACACACACACACACACACACACACACACACACACACACACACACACACTTCACTATTTGTCAGTCTGTATCTGTCTGTCTGTCTGTATGTATGCATTACTTCTTTCTGTCTGTATGTCTGACTGTCTATCTGTCTGTCTCCGACACACACACACACACACACACACACACACACACACACACACACACACACACACGTTCTCAGTCAGTGGCTCAGTCACACTCAGGCATGATCCAGCAATAACACCCTCTCCTCTCCCCTCCCGCCTCATCGCTGACATCACCACCACGTGAGTCACATGACATAGGACGTTGCAGGAAGGACGTGGAAAGGTGACTTACAAAACACATCTTAGTTACCCGGTTAATATATCGTAAGTCTGTGTTTCTCTTTGGAATTATATCTTTCACAGACCCGTTTAACTCCCTTTAGGACGATGGCGAATTTAACATTAGTCTTGCAGCCACTAGTCAGTTTATTCGGCTTAGCTTTTATATCTCACGGGTTTTCCAGGGGGGAATTTTAAAAACCTGGTGTTAAAGAAAAATGGTTAAGTTTTCAGCCGAGCCTCAGGGGCTAATCAAGGTACTTACTTAACCCTCAAACTTTGGTATGTTTCCCAGTGAAGTGTCAAATCGCCTGACGTTAGCCAATGTAGTTAAGTTGTCAGCTGATGTTTAAAAGTCAAATAAAGGAGGCCTCTCGTAGTGGCACGCTAAGGAACCATCTCCAGCGCATCATTCCTCACCATAATATTGCCATTTTACTCTTGTTACCGCCACACAATTTTATTCAGATTGGGGGAGGTTCTAGTTTGAAGGGGGTAGCAAAAATCACAATTTTCTTCACTACAATAGCAACATACAAGTATATATTTCATCACCACCGGACTATTTCAGTAACTTCGCAAGGTATATCTCGTAGTGAACGATTTTAGTTTAGGTCTCATACGTACTGTTGTACCTCATTCATCATCATAATCATCATGACCACGATCAAGGTCATCACCACCCTCTTCCCCGGTAAAACATGGCACGAGAATAAATGTTTGATAACTGATACATTATGTAATGACATTCTCTTTACCTCTGCCCTCCCTCTCCCTCTCTGTATAATCAATGAGCTGGCCAGACCTTCGCACGGTGGCACTGACATACCCTGGCGTTTTTGCTGCCTGGTCATGCAACGTCCCTAATCTCCCTCCCTGTCCCCTGAAAGGAAGATGGTGGATTGCAGGAGGGAGAAGGGGAGCAATTTCACCCTGCACTGTAATGGGTTCACATATCAGGTGAACCTGGGGTTGCAACAACAGCAACAGCAACAACCAATACTAATACTACTTTTGTTGGATGGTTAGCAGGAAAATGAGACGCCTGATCCAGATGGTACGGCAGGGGAAATAAAAAACTGTCATAGGAAGTAGAAGTATAATGAAAGATATTTTATGTTGTTTGTGCTGGGGTGGGCACTCTTCTACTCTCCTCTTGCTCCCACCCTCGCTCTCTGCCTTCCCTCTCCCTCCGCCACCCTTTTGTCCTTCACTCCCTCTCCCCCTTCCTCACCTCCTGCTTTCATGATAAACTGTTTCTATTGCACAATATTAAATTCCTGGCATCACCTCTCACCTCCCTAATCATTGGCGCTGCCTCTCAGTCACACACACACTCTCTCTCCCCCCCCACACACACACATATACACATTCTTTTTCCTTCTTCTCCCCATCACACACACAAACACACACACACACACACACACACACACGAATCCTCTTCCTTTTTCATTCATCACTCAAACAAACGCACAGACACACACACACACACACACACACACACACACACACACACACACACACACACACACACACACACACACACACACAGCCATTCCTCTTCCTTTTTTGTCCATCACTCAAACAAGCACACACACACACACACACACACACACACACACACACACACACACACACACACACACACACACACAGCCATTCCTCTTCCTTTTTCTTCCATCACTCAAACAAGCATACACACACACACACACACACACACACACACACACACACACACACACACACACACACAGCCATTCCTTTTCCTTTTTCTTCCATCACTCAAACAAGCATATACACACACACACACACACACACACACACAAACACACACACACGCACAGCCATTCCTCTTCCTTTTTCTTCCATCACTCAAAGAAGCACACACACACACACACACACACACACACACACACACACACACACACACACACACTTTGTCACTCCTTTTTCTACCATCACACACACACACACACCTTTGTCATCACTTTGTCATTCCTCTTTCATTTTCTCCCATCAAACACACACACACACACACACACACACACACACACACACACACACTGATTCATCCTCCTTTTTCTCCCATCACAAACACATACACATTCCTCTTTCTTCTCCCCATCACACACACACACACACACACACACACACACACACACACACACATTCCTCTTCCTTCTCCCCATCACACACACACACACACACACACACACACACACACACACACACACACACACACACATTCCTCTTCCTTCTCCCCATCACACACACACACACACACACACACACACACACACACACACACACACACACACACACACACACACACACACACACACACACACACACACACACACACACACACACACACACACACACACACACACACACACACACACACACACACACACACACACACACACACACACACACAAACAAACACACATACACACACACATTTCTCTTCCTTTTCCCCATCACACACACACACACACACACACACACAAACATTCCTCCTCGTCCCCATGCCCTCTCCTTGGTCTCTCTCTCTCTCTCACACACACATACACACACACACACACACACACACACACACAAACATTCCTCCTCGTCCCCATGCCCTCTCCTTGGTCTCTCTCTCTCTCTCCTCCTTTTCTTCTCCTTATACTTGTCTCACCTTTATCATTCTTCTTTTTCTCTAGTTCTCTCGCTTGTACGTCTTCCGTCAGTCTTTTCCGCTTCCTTTCTCTCCATTCTGTTTATCTCTCTCAGTCATTGCTTTCCCCCTACCCCTCTTCCTCATCACCTGCTCTGTCAGTCTGTCTCATTCATTCATTCACTCATTCCTGTGTGTGTGTGTGTGTGTGTGTGTGTGTGTGTGTGTGTGTGTGTGTGTGTGTGTGTGTGTGTGTGTGTGTGTGTGTGTGTGTGTGTGTGTGTGTGTGTGTGTGTGTGTGTGTGTGTGTGTGTGTGTGTGTGTGTGTGTGTGTAACCTCTTCCTCCTTTTCCCTCCCTTGCCCCTCATCCCTGACTCTCCTCATGTCCTCACTGTCTTTTTTTCCTCCACTTCCAAACCCTCCTGCTTCCTTATCTATGCGTGGAATTTCGTCAGCTTAGAGGGCTGAGAAGTTGTCTTTCTCCAGTAGTCCACCATCCTCCTTTCTGGTAACAGGGAGGGAGATGAGAGAGTTTTATTTAGCCGGGCAGTGAATCCCCCAGGTTATATCGATGACACCACGGGAGGGCACTGCATAAATAACATCCTATGGCATGTTACAGTGGAGAAATTAACTAGTATGGATGAAGTGCTAGAAAGCCACTTAAAAATCCCTATTATCCCCCAGCCGTTTCCGACACTCCATACCTTTGTTTGTTTACATTCTGTCGTCCCGTCCTTCTCTCCTCGGTGCTGCATCATCCCTTGTCTTTTACTTTTCATCCTCACCCCTCGGTTAGCTAAGCTCCCTTATTTCTTTGCCCTACCTTGCCTTCTGATCTTGCCCTTCACTATTTGTTCTCACCCACTACTCACCTATGCTCCCCCATATTCCCTTCCCCCAACCTGCCTACACCCCTTGCCCTGCATTCTTTGTCCTTATCTCCACCACCTTGCTCATAGTCCTTACCTTTTATTTTTTTTTGTCGTAATCCCTCATTCACCCACGCTTTTCTTTCTTCCCTGTCGCAGATTTCTGTACTGTATACCATTTTTGCACTAAGAGCCGTCTACTCGTATTTTCTCAGGTTCATTTATCATTTGTAAACTCTAACCTAATTTATCTGAATATACCTTAACTTAACACATTAACCTAAATGACTAACAAACTAACCTACCCTGATATTAAAAAAACAAGTCTAACCTAAACGTGACTTTCCTGGACAAGAGAAAGTGAAAAAATGATACACAAAACGGAAATAAGCTTCCCTGCCGCCACCGTGCCTTCATCTTCACATTTTACCTGCTGGCGAGTGAATGCGAATGGTCCCACTGTCAGTAGTGCCTCACTGATGGGCTGTTCAGGCGTGGAGTCATACCAGGCTGCACTCGCCACCATGCTCAGGTACAAGAACGCCCCGCACACGCCAACACGCTCCACACGACTGTACCGCGACCTAGGTGACACACGGAACACAGATTGGCAACAAAAGAATCAAATTAGTTACAGTCGTCAAATTTGATTAGCAAGTTAGGTAAAGTCATGTGAAGTTAAATCAATACATTATGCTATTTTTTTTTTTCCATAAATCATTATCTAATCTAGCTGACAGCGCTCTTCACTGTCAGCCATTCGGTCTGAGTTCGATTCCGGACATACGTAGCCGCTGAGGTGGATGTACGAAGTGAATTTTCATACACATGCATTTCCGTTCGAAAAGAACACATTTCTACGTTTGAGTCTCTTCCTATACCCGAGAATTTCCCTCGTCAAACATGGCTGTGGGCGTGTCACTCCTCCAGTGACACAAGTGGGAATCCCGCTGTCTCACTGATCAGCTGACTTTCTGGACCTGTTTACACAGCTACCGCATTCCTAATAGAGCTGCCCACACATGATGGAAGTGTTCAAGTGTGCCGTTACAGTCATACATTTATATAGTTTCTGACCACTTCAGTGAAAATAAAGCTAAGGTTACAAGCCTCTCTCCTTTTTGTACCTGGGTTCGTGAAACAGCAGGATTATGCGAGAATACAGCATCTGCATGCAGCTTTACATGGTCATCACTGCTCTCGTAATAAAGATGTTGATGACCGTGAAGTACCATGTATTTTTTAGTTTTGTTGTTGTTGAGGTTTATTAAATAATCGCTGCCGATGTAGTTATTGTCGTAGTTGTTGTTGCTGTTGTGGTCCAAGGACCAGAAAAAAGGGGATGCCCTCCCCCTCTTTTATTTTATTTTTTTTTTCAAATAGTGTTCAACCACTGTGAGGGTTTGAGACAGTGATCAGGTGGTACCGTACCTGGGTGGACGGAAGAACACAGAGAGCCAGATGTGAGAGTCCTTGATGCCTCGCTGCTTCTGGGCCTCGTACAGGTGCGAGAAGTTTTCCATGCCCTTCATATCAGCCGCAGCCAGAGTCACGTCGATCTGCAGTGGTTTGGGATAAAAGTATATGGCAGAGACTGTTAAACTCCTTCAGTCAGATGACCTCTTTTTATATTATTTTCCTGTTAACTTCACACGATATAATACAGCTTGGGAAAGACCTCTCATACTGAAAGGGTGCAACCACTAAGATGACGTACTTTTTGCTTTATCCTTTCTCCGACAAGAATAAAACAAGAAAGACTCCATGGTCTGAATAGGCTGGAAGCTTTAGTTCCCTGTGACATTACCTGTGTATTCTAGTCAAGTACCTCTCTTTAAACTACCTTCTCTTTTCAAAATTGGCCATTCTACTATACTTACCTTCTACCTTATATCACTGTTGCTTTTCCAAAATATTGGTATCTCTTGACTCAACGTTCACCTTTTCTAATCTATTCTATATTCTCTCTAACTTCTCTTCACTATAAGTATCTATGCTTCTTGCTTCATATGCTCGTCTTCCAGTCTTCCCACGTTTCTGTCGCTTCTCCTTTCTTTAATCAGTTTTTGTCTCTTGTCCCGTACATCACCTTCTCATTCACCTGTTCCCTAAGTCACCTCTCCCCCTCCCTTTCTTCTCGTTCACCTGCTCATCAGTTCACCCGTCCATGCTCTCTGTGTCGTTTCTGCCTTGTCTGTTCACCACGTCCCTTACCTTATCTGTCTGTATACTCCGTCCCTTACATCATATGTCAGTCCACCCTGTGCCTTACCTCCTCTGTCTGTCCACCCATGTCCCTTACCTCATCTGTCTGTATGCCCTGTGCCTTACCTGACTCATCCCTTGCCTCACCTGTCCCTTACTTCACCCATTCCTTGCCTCACCTGTCCCTTACCTTAGCCATTCCTTGCCTCACCTGTCCCTTACCTTAGCCATTCCTTGTCTCACCTGTCCTTCACCTCACCCATTCTTTACTTCACTTACTGCACACATTCTTTACCTCACCTGTCCCTCATCCACATCGTCTGACTAGCCTGTCCAATGCCTCACACATCCCTTACCTCGTCTGTCCTTTACATCATCCATGCCTTGTCTCACCCATCCCTCATCTTACCCACCCTAGCCTCACCTGTCTCTAATCTCACCCATCCGTCACCTTACCCACCCTTGCCTCACCTGTCTCTAATCTCACCCATCCATCTCCTTATCCACCCTTGCCTCACCTGTCTCTAATCTCACCCACCTGTCACTTTACCCACCCTTGCCTCACCTGTCTCTAATCTCACCCATCCCTTGCCTCACCTGTCCATCGTCCCTGTCAATAGCCAACCATCTGTTAGCCAAAAATATAGTCTTGGTTCTGGTCTGGAGGTCCCTCACGCTGATGAAGGCCAGCTGCCACGATGCCAAGGCCGCGTCCTGCTGCTCCCCATCTTCCCGCTGCCCTCCCCCCTCCTCCACCCCGCCTGAGTTGTCGTGCCACACCCGTAGGTACTGCAGCTCACCCAGGGGCCTGGCGTGGAGAGTGGGGAGAGGAATTGTACTCTTTTTTACACTAAGTTGACCTGAACATGCCACCTCTCCACGCTGAATACTGAGCTATCAAAAAGAGATTAATTCTGTAATATGGTCCACGTCACGAAGCAGTGGTATGAAAAGAATGTAGAGCCTTAGCAGTGTCTTTTTCCGCCGCTTGAGCTACGTGAAACAAGCTGCACATGCACAGAGACAAGATTCTGGGTCAATTTACAGTGAAGAGAGTATAGTTAGGTAGGTTTATATGTTTGATCGGTAAAAAGTCTGACATTGGTAGTGTATTAGAACAGGCTAAGCTAATTACGGTATATCTAGCCTGCTGTCACCACTGGCACCATCACCAACTCCCTATTTAAGTCCATCATTAGGCCAGGCAATTGTCATACAGATACCGGGTCTAGTAACCAGCCAACAGCATCTCGTAAACAGAATACCTACAGTTCATTCACCTTAACTTGACGGCAATTTTCATTCTTTTTCAGTTTATATCTCGTAGCTTAGTCATAAAATAAGACAATGCTACGGCTCTATATACGTTCATCTCTCTCTCTCTCTCTCTCTCTCTCTCAGCATATTTTAGTTTTAATCTCATGCCACAGCTCAGCATTCAGGATGGAGAGATGACAGTTTTAGGTCGTCAAACTGATCAGAGTATAGTCACCAATGATTACAACATACTCATCACCACTGCTAGTAATCATTATCATCAGTCACCACCTAAAGAATTAAACAGTCCACCATCCACAACAGCTGCCACAGTCACCACTAGGGCTATCATCATCATTATCACCACCACCATCACCATCATTACCACCACCACCACCACCACCACTCTAATCACTACTGCCACGAGCCAGCACTCACCTGGGAACGGCCATCACGAAGGAGTCAAAGCCGTTCCTGTTGAATATGGCACGTCCCTTGTCCTCCAGGGTCCTCACCTCGCTCTCACCAAACTCCCCCGACAGCAGGACCTGAAGTGAAGGGTGGCGGGGACGAAGGAAAGGAGGTAGGATGAGGAGAAAAGGGAATGAGAGTAAAGAGAGGAGAAAGGGAAGATAAAATGATGTAAAAACAGAGGGGTGAGATGGAGGGAGAGACGAGAAAGGGGGAGACATAGAAGGGAAAGGAAGCATGGAGGAAAGACAGGAGGGAAAAGTGACCAGGAGAAAAAGGAGGAGGAGAAGAGAAAGGGTGAAAAAGAGAAGCAAAAAGTGAGGGAGTTAGAGCGGAAATGGATAGAGAGGAAGGAGAGGTGAATGGAAGAAAAAGAGGAAAGGGAGAGAAAGGGGAAAGAAGAAGAAGTGAAAGAATGACGAAGTAGAAAGAAAAGAGAAAATGAAAAGGGAGAGGAAAGAAGAAAAGAAAGAGGGAGAGAGAAAATGAACACAAAGAGGAAAGAAGGGAAGAAAGAGGGAAAAAAAAGAGAAGGGGAAAGAGGGCATGAGAGAAGAAGGAAAGAAAAGGATGTGAAATGGGAGAAAGACATAAAAGGGAGGGAAGGATAAAGAGAGAAGAGGGCGTGAGAAGAGATGAGAGTAGAAAGGAGGAGAGAATAGATGGAAGGAGTGTGAGGGAAGAGGAGAAAGAGGAAGTGAGGAGAAAGAGGAAGTGAGAAGAAAAAGGAAGAAAAATAGAAAAAGAGAAAGTTGTACGAGAGAAGGAGAGAAAACAGAGTGAGAGGAGAGAAGGAATTGTTGCTTTTGTCCATACATACTCAAAGCAAACGATATTCTTCTCTGTATCTCACAGTGATCAGTTTTCCTTTAATGAACAAAAGTACCCAATGTTTTGTCATCTTCATCTCTGACGTGCTGTTAAACTTGGCAGTTCTTAGTACAGAGGCTTGAACTAGCAACCACTGTAGAGTAAATGCGGAGGAAATGATCAAGAAACATTATAGTCTGAAAAAGACAAAGAAACCCATTACTGGTCTCATCCTACGACCTACACAATGTCACCCATTTTACCCTGGACATGTGAGTTCAGTTGTATGTTAATCTGATTACTTCAACTGCGCCTTTAAGAAATTTTGTACAATGTATGATTTAACATTATTTGTACCTTTAAATGATTTTGGGCAATGTGAGGTGTGACGTCGTGGCTCGCTGTGATTTTGCTTGATGTTAGATGTGACGTCAACAGTACCTTTATGTGATTTTATGCAAAGTGTTGTGTGGCGACGTACCTGGACCTTGGATCGTGTTGATGCAGCCTTGGCACTGCCTGTGTACACGACCAGTTCATACAGGTAGCGATCTCGGGGGTCGTTGTCCGCTAGTGGCGTCACACCCACCTGTATCACACACCACACAGCATTAACACCTTTATTAGGTGTCTGGAAACACACACACACACACACACACACACACACACACACCTAATTACCACTCTTCTTTACTACTGAATTTGCTATGCCTCTATCTGTCTGTGTGGATACCTGTCATCTTGCTGGTTAAGAGTCTAACAGGAGATTAGGCATATCATCTAGCTGCCAGGGACGGAAAAAGCTTAGGCCGACTAACCAGATCCCCGAGCGCAGGACCCCTCTTTAATTGGTGCAACCCTCTGCCACATACAGGAAGAAATAATGAGGCTACGCTGACTAGCTGATCCGCATGTGCCCAATCTCCCTACGGTTGCTAAAAGCCAATCCAGTCCCGGTGCTTCTCTGCCAAACACACTGCACTGGATGGGTGGTGGGCCAAGAGTAATTCAACTTCAGTGTCGGCGATTAGTTTCCGTTGTTAGATTTTTACAAGGCTTGGGTGAACACACACACACACACACACACACACACACACACACACACACACACACACAACCATCACCACCATGCACCGCTAAGAAATAAAAAGTTATGATAATGGCGTTGATTATGATGTATTATATTCATGGACAGCCATTAAAACCGTCCTCAGCTGACTAACCTTGTACTGTACAGTGTGTGGGTAAACCTGTAACCAATGCGTCTTCATTTGATATGCTGAGACGTGCTTGGCTCACTGGGTCTCATACTAGGTTGTGCTGAAGACATCGGAACACTTTAATTGACGATTTATATGCACATTATACCTCAATATCCACCTGGACGTTATTAACACACATTATGTCGATATTATAATAATATAAATAACACAAAGAGAATGTTAAGATTCCTATGCCACCCAGATGACGTCCCTCTAATACTTCAATTATCTTGATCATATCCCGTGTACGCATTATATCCCTTCAATACGATAAGAGCTTTTACACCCACTTGCACTCAGTGAATTGGAAGTAATCTTTTACTCGGCGTGTGTGTGTGTTTGTCTGTCTGTCTGTTTGTGAAGAGCATACCTCAAACAATTCTGATCCCGTTTAACTAAACTTGATGAAAGGGTTGAGGTTCAGCGAACGAGTATAAGCGTTGTTGTAAAGAACAATAGGTCAATGTCAAGGTCACAAGGCAAAGTCAACTTTAAAAGCACTGATCTGATTTTAATCAAACTTGACGGAAGGGATTCTACTTTGATAACAACCAGGTAAAGGCAAAGGTCACGGCATTTCCGTTTGTGAACAAAATAATTAAACAGTTCAGACGATTGAAACCAGACTTAGTTGAAGGGTTGATGGTCAACGTTGAGTAGACTATTATTATTTTTTTTTTAACAATAGGTCAATGGTCAAGGTCACACAGCAAGATCAACTGAAACAGTTTTCATCCAATTTAGTGAAGGCTGTCTTGCCTAAACTGAATAAAAACTGTTCAAGTTGATCTTGCTGTGACCTTGGATTCAGGGTAATGCAAAAATGAGGGGATTTCACTCTGAGAACAACCAGTCAAAGGTCAAGGTCACAGAGCAAGGTCAAACGTTCGACCCAACAACCAAAAGTTTTGATTCGATCTGTAACAAACTTGAAATTATTTATGGTCAACCAGGGATGAAGTGATTTGGTTTCGAGAATATTTGGTTCAAGGTCAAAGTCACAGGTCAAGGCTAATTCACACAGTTCTTACCCAACCTGGACCATGCATGGTGAAGAGTTATGGGTCATTAAAGAGAAATAATTCGATTTTGAGATCAATCGGCCGAGAGTTAAAGTCACAGGGCAGACAAGTGCTCCGACCTTGAACCAGTTGTGGGCGTGAGTGTTACACTCACTGAGTGCTCAATTCTGCTTCATTATGTTTTTATCGCCTGTTGATGATTTCATTCATTCCTCATGATTGAAGCTTAAAAACTATGTCAACTAACCCATCATTATGAACGGTCGCCCTTAAACTGAATACAGTGACCTTGGGGATCTATCTATCTATTGCCAGATGCCTTAATCCCGCAAGTGGTGGCCACAAACAAATAGACTCCATATTGCCCTGTCCCCTGCCATTTCACCGCCCTACTCCCAGCTCACACCCCCTCTGTCATATACCTCTCCACTCCATCCCTCCATCTCATCCTTGGCCTCCCCCTCCCTCTCCCCCCCTCCACCTCATTCACATACACTCTCCTCGTCAGTCTCTCATTCTCCATCCTCTCCACATGGCCAAACCACCTCAGTGTGTTTCTGCTAACGCTTCCTATCACATCCACATCCACACCACAACGCTCCTTCATTTCCTCATTTGTCAGTCTGTCTCTCCATGTGACTCCACATGACCTTGGGGATAATATCAATTAAAAAGGGCCTATCCAGTTTTTAAAGAAGAGTGTACACGAAAATTCGACTCAGGGTCTGAATGGAAACAAGACTGTATTGTGTGCTATGTGAATATGTGATATTTATGAGACCGAGATAGTGAGAGGCAAAATTACAACTTTTCTGGACCCTTAATAATCCATCATTTCCACCAGTGCCATCTGTGCTTGTGCTGCTCATCTACCTCAGGCTCGCTGAGGAGTACATAGTCACAGTCCTGAATGGCAGGAACGTTCCTGGTGGGATCAGGGAAACTGTCCTGATTTTGCTGGCATGGCTGCTGCTGCTGCCTTCCTTCTTTGACGAGAGTCGATGAGGTCCGCTCGCCACCTCTCCCTGAAGTTGTTGCCTACCTGTTTCACTAGGAATGAAAATCGGTGCAGTCCTCTGCGCACTGACACGGCCTTGTTTGAGAAAGTCGTGGCATTGTTCCAAGTGCCTGGGGGTGAGTCCTGCATGCTTGATGTTGGCTTTACTACTCATTGAACCATTTGCCTTGGTTTCCCTTGACTGAAAAAGTTCCTCATAGAGCAGCTATTGTGGCATCCTGGAGTCTAGTACGACTGACGTGTGCTGTCGACTGAAGCTGGGCTTTCAGGATCGTGGCTTCGATGTAGGTGGTCGAGAACCTCCATGTTTGCAGCCTTGTCCTGCCATCACATGCCGAGGGCTGATGTCCTATGCATGAAGAATCATTCCAGGGATGTCATGTGTCTTCTGCACAAAGTTTTGGTTTCACATCCATATTGGGGAATGGTGAAGATAACAGCCTTGTACTCTGAGGTTTATGGACTGCTGGATGTTGTGTTGGTTCAATACACGTGGTCGCAAACAGCAAAACGCATGGCTTGCCTTTTGCAAATACTGACATAAATTTTTATGTCCCAGGCACCATCACTTCTGACATACAACTGCATCAAAAGTTTTGTTGCCTCTCCAGTTGTTCTCTCCACAGATTGTCGAAACCAGCGTGGTGAATCTGCAGTAAAGATTCTTGATGACTATTTTGGCCACAGATCAGTGTCATCAGTGTTGGTTGCTGCGGATTTGTCAAGCTGATATTCAAAATCCACGGAGTGAAAAGCAGGGAGAGACAACAGTACTTTTGATGCTGAAAGTACCTGAAATCACCTACAGTCTTTGGCTCACGTTCTCCGATTGTGATATATGGGAAGGAGATCCAGAGACAGAACTGAGTACCATTTCTATCCTGTGGTGGCTGATGGTGGGCCCACAGAAGTGAGCAGTTTCAGCAGTTTTGTTGACGGTCAGCTGCAAGTCAGACTTCGTATGTGCCACTAGAGCACAGTCATCGGCAGAGAGTGCCACCAAATTATCCTCTCATATGTCTCTGACAGCATGGCTGAACATACACATGAACAAGCACAGCAAAACTGCGCTGCTCCACTCCACGGCAGATGACCTTGGAGGCTGTCCCCCACACTTGGCATCCCTCTGGGTGCAAAATTTCTTGTTACATGGGGAATATTTTATATATATATATATATATATATATATATACACACACACACACACACACACACACACACACATACAGCTGTACATACTGTCTGGGAACCCTAGGGGCAATTCCCAAGGGGTTCCGCCCTGCCAAATATCTAGTTCAGGTAGAGGTCTACAACTGTGAAAATTTCGTGCAGCTATGTAAAAAAAAAAAAAAAAAAAAAAAAAAAAAAAAAAATTCGAGGTTGCCCTCCTGTGGAAAGGGCAGAGGAGTCCTACCCTGCCTAAAACCTATTCTGGGTTAGTTCCCACTGCACAAAAATGTGTTTTCTTAGATAAGGAACATATCATGAATACCAGTATTCGCTTGAAGCCCCAGTGGTTCTCCCCTCGAGGGTGGGTGGGTGGGCCACGAAGGTTACCACCCTGCTTTTAAACATGTCCACGCGCGGTATGCAGCTGCAAAATCTTGTGTTCCAATGTTAAATAAAAAATACGATGGCGGTGAATATCGGCATTGGCCAAAACTCCTGCTAGCTGCTACCCTCTCCTCCATGGATGTTGGCCTTTAATGGTCACACTCTGCCTACTTTGCAAAATTTAGTATTCCTGGATAAAAAATCTACTGTGTATACTGGTGCTGACTGGGACCACAGGGGTTCGTCTCCTCCCATACAAGGTGACTCTTGGGGGTTCCACCTTGCCCCAAATTTGCTTCTAGTGGAGGTCTATCACCACACAATATTTGCTTTCCTAGGTAAAAAAAAAAAAAAAAAAAAAAAAGGTCGTGCATACTAGTGTTAACCGGGAGCCCTGTGGCCACTCCTCCGTGGGAAACTCTTGGGAGTTCTGCCCTGCCTAAAAGTGCTCCTTCTGGAGGTCTACCACATTACAACGTTTCGTTTTCCTAGGCGCTCCCTGATACTCCCAGTCCCAGAACTACTGTAAGAACTACTACCTCCTCCGCATCTATCCATCTGGAGAAATACTTGTACCGTGCATTGCCTGCTCCGTGGAGTGGGAAAAAGAATTGAGGAGTACAGAAGCCAATACTTACCTTGCCTGTGTGTCTCGTGAGAATGAGATAGTGTTGGTGGAAGATGAGGAATGAAAGTTTTGCTACAAATTTAAATACTAAGGCAACTTGCAAAACCAAGGGCCACATACAAGTAGGCATAGTTTTTGTAGGACCCCATCTTTTGCCATTTCTTTTGCGTATTACACCTTAACGTTCTCTTGCATGCGGTTTATATAGTTCTAATATCGACACAGTTCACATCAGTAACACACAAGCGTATCATGAGGTGTTATGTGCAGAATAAATCGCTATGGGAGAGGTGTTAGGAAATCTCCAGAGATATTCACAATGCAATCCTAACTCCAAATATATATACAGCCACAAGCAGAGTGATGGTGCGAGTAAAAAGGCACGGAGACGACTTCTGATGTGAGAGTATTTACTGTGGCAATGGAGAAAGGTACAGAATTAAACGTAATAATGCTTTCAATATGGTGAAGTTTTTTATATTCTGTCTTTGGTATCTCAAGACGATATTACTTGTATTACTTAGCTTAGGAAAGCCCTGTGGTGGTGAAGGGTTAAATGAGGCTGAATATAACCCCTCCTGTTCTAAAAGTTAGTCTTAAGCTAAATATAACCGCCTGGAAATAGCTAGGAGAAAATAATAAAAACAACAACAACAATAATAATAATAATAATAATAATAATAATAATAATAATAATAATAATAATAAATACGAAGGGGCGAGGCTAAGGTGGCGTAACTTAAAGAAACAAAGAGGGTAACAGGAAATATGCACCGTGTGCAACAGTGTGTCAGGGAAGGACAATGGCAAGGACAGTGAGAGGAGTGACAGGAAACATAAATGAGATTACGATGCAGGGGAGGTATTCACAAACATATTTAAGATCGATTCTTTTTCATACTACAGATTTGTTTTTGCAAGAAAAACTACAGGAACCGGATAATTTTCTACTTTCCCTTCCTTGTACTTGCTGCTTAAAAAAAAGTTATACAAAATTATGACTGTCTTCCTATCGTAACCAGAAAATATATAATCGACATGGGAAGTCGGCACTCTCCTTTCTTTGTCATCTTCATCATCATCATCATCATCATTATCAGCTTGCTACCTATCCAAGGATGAGGTGAGGTAGGGTTCAGAGAACAAGAAAAATCCTGACGGGAAACATCAACAAACGTCTGCCATACCATTCAGGTCTCGTGACTCCTGATTCTACATCAGAAGCACACCTTTCATGCTATGAAAAAATCCACAGTTACGCAGGACTTGTCATAAATCAGTTTGTACATCCAGTCCTATGAGCACGGAAAGCAAACGGAACGTTTGGAACATAACCGAAAGTTCACTGCAGAACTGAGACACACTGATGAAGCGTACACTACATGTTTGCTACGTGTAAATTGCACAGCCGTGATAAAGGAAGACGACAGAGATTAATCGAGAGAGATGACTGGCATCAAGTTGCATACAGTGCAACTTCGAGGTACAGACAAATATATAAAAGTGATATTGAGGAATTCGTATGGAAAACAAATATTTGGGGATGATACCGTCAAATGGTTCAAAGTATGAAGCGGGGCAGAGGGTGTGTAAGTATGGCATGGGTGGAGGGGAAAAGGTAGACTAAAAGGGAGATGAGAGAGGGCAGACGAAGGAGTGATCTGTAACGGAGGAAACAAGAAACCTTATTGAGGCTGGTATATCTAAGTTAATCATACTATTACTCTTATCATATTTTCCGTCATAATGAACCCTTTTTTTTAGTTTATTCCTGCCATCTTCTGACGATTCTACTCAGCATGGGAATTTTACGAGGGGCGTTCAAAAAGTTTTGGCAACAGGGTAATAAAAGCAAAATTAATGGAGATACACATTTATTGAAGTTCACACTCCTTCAACATACTCTCCTCTAAGGTTTACACACTTTTGGAGTCGTGTCATCCACTTAACAAAGCACTCTGAGTACTCAGAAACAGGTATACTCTTCAGTTCTGAATTTATCCTCCTGGCATGGTCCTGTTTCCTTCGATGAGGATCCCAGCAAGTTTTTCTGAAAATTTAGAGAATGGCCAAAAGTCACACGGTGCCGTCCTGACCTGGCACCGTGTAACTTTTGGCCATTCCCTAAATTGTCAGAAAAACTTGCTGGGATCCTCTTCGAAGGGAACACGACCTTGCCAGGAGGATAAATTCAGAACTGAAGAGTATATCTGTTTCTGAGTACTCGGAGTGCTTTGTTAAGTGGATGACACGACTCCAGAAGTGTGTAAATCTTAGAGGAGAGTATGCTGAAGGATTGTGAACTTCAATAAATGTGTATCTCTATTAATTTTGCTTTTATTACCCTGTTGCCAAAACTTTTTGAACGCCCCTCGTAGAAGTGGATGAGTTAGAACAGAAAAGAATAAAGAACTAGGAAATGGAACCCCAAACCAGGAGGCCTCACTTAAGCATAATAAAATCACTTGGTCGCAGGAAGACTATACTAAATAACACGCTACCGGGATTCAAGTAGTAATGATAAGCGAGGATGGATGCGCCGCTGGGGTGATGACAATTTCGAAAGAGATTGGAGGTATAGCTCATTTTTGCTGGGGACTCCGGTGATAAATCTCCAAGCTTTGTGTGTTCTTTCCCTCATTCGTGCATCCTATCAAATTAGGAATACTATCTCATCCTTCAGGTGCTTAGTCACATGCATCACATATCACCAGGATGCCAGAACTGCCTTTTCAAAACACACACACACACACACACACACACACACACACACACACACACACACACACACACACACACACACACACACACACACACACACACAGTCTATATTTTAACAGAAACTCCTGAACTACAGAAACAACCGCAGATAAACCTCCTACTGTAAATATAGCTACTCGTGTACGGATAAAGAGCCAACGATGAAGCAGGAAATAAACAAAGAACTATCCCTGTGTGTATCTTCAGCCATTTCCCTGTTTTACCTTCTTCACGTCCCGGCGGTCCATGATTCGGGCCCACACCAGGAGAATGAGCATCGCGGCGGCCGTCACAATGAGCGTCATGTAGATGGACACGTTGTCGGTGAATCCTGCGTTGGCGAAGATGTAGTGGAAGGTGAGGGTGTTGGGCGTCGGCAGGAACCCCGAGGCAAAGTCCGTCAGGTGGGTTGACTTGCAGCGCGTTCGTAAGTATGATGACGTAACCACCTGAAATGCACGGTTAAGGACATTATACTTTTTAAAATTCTTTTCATTTTTTGTCTTCATTTCTTTCCTTTTCCTTTCTTTTTATTCCTTTTTCCTATTTCTTATTTTCTTGATCTTGTCTTTCTTTTCCCATTTTCTTTCTTTTTCATTCTTTTCATTTTTTTTTTTTTTGCTCTAACTAGGCCTGAAACTGCCATCTCTCCATCTTCAATACTGAGTTGCAACACTAGACTAACATTAAAATATGATGCTAGGCACGAAGTCCTGTAGAAAAAATTGAGAGCCGTGCCATTATCTTTTCCTGCAACTGAAGTAGGTGACATATGCTGAAAAAGGGCGAAAATCCAGGCCAAGAAAAACAACTACAATATCGATATCTTTGCGATAAATAACGAGTGTGAGCAATGACCTTCAATCACCGCCTGGGGACTGAACCAACGCAAGGCCGTCACTCCAACTAAGGCGATATTGCCACTAAAGTCGGTTTGTTTTCACTTGACGAAACTGGGTCACTTCCACAGCTTCATTATGTCTCGTTTGCACGAAATCTGATAAGCCTTAGTTATGAGGTAGTAAATAATAACCTCAGCGCTAATCAAACTGACCCTAATATCTGATTACACTACACCATTTGCTGAACTGAGGGGGGTTACTGGGTTATGGATCTTCGTCAGTAGAGAAAATACAGGAGTTAGGGAGCTTCGTTAAGTTAGAAAATACAGGAGTTAGGGAGCTTCGTCAGGTCAGAAAATACAGGGGTTAGGGATCATCGTCACGTTAGAAAATACAGGAGTTAGGGATCATCGTCACGTTAGAAAATACAGGTGTTAGGGATCTTCGTCAGTAGAGAAAAAACAGGAGTTAGGGATCTTCGTCAGGTTAGAAAATAGAGAGTGTCGTCAAGTATGAATAAACGTGCTAAAGAGCCTGTACTGACCTCCATGCCCAGACTGGACCACCTGCCTGCCTCCTCATCGAAGTAGTAGCAGCCTGACGTGAAGACCCGCACGGAGTAGCTGGCGTCGTAACTCCAGCTGGTGGCAGGAGAAGAAGGTTAGAGCAATGCCTATCAACTACACCCGGACCACTAAGACGGATATTCAGTGTTGGAGGATGAGAGGAAAGGAGAGAGGCGGAGGGGAAGACAGTACAGGTAACAGTTACCAGATTAGGAATGAAAGGTGAGATAAGTGAACACTACATTATTTTTGGTAAATAAAGGGTCATGGGGAAAGGAAAGAGAGGGAAGGAGGCTGGGAGTCGGAGGGGGAAGGATGAAAGGAGTGGGTGGGGGAAGAAGGCAGGGAATGGGAGGAGGAAGGATGTGAGGAGTGGGAGGGGGAAGGAGGCAGGGAATGGGAGGGGGAAGGATGTGAGGAGTGGGAGGGGGAAGGAAGCTGGGAGTGGGAGGCAGATGGAGGAGGGAAGGGACAGCGAGAAAGAAGAGGGGAGTGGGAGGGAAAAGAGGGATGGGAATGGGAGGGGGAAGCAGAAGAGGAGTGGAAAGGGGAAAGAGTACAGTAGTGACTTCATTCCTAAGCACAAAGAAGTGAAATACACAAACACCCTTGGCATATCTGGGCACAGAAATAAGGCTCCAAATGACACAACCCCAACACTAACAACGGTACAGTATATTATAATTTTCATCATATAGCTGTATTCTGCCATTTTCTCTCCGACAAGGAGAGTATGTTTTCACCCTTGTTTGTTTGTTTATATTCTTACTCAAAACTAAAAGAGAGATTTGGACCAAATTTGGCGGGTAGATAGCCCATGTCCCAGGGAACAATTGATTAACTTTTGGGATCGGTCCGGATCGAATTACAGATTCTGGATCCGGAAAACATTTTTTGCGAAACCCAAGTCAATGATGAGAAAACCCAACCCATTGAGAGGCGTGGCCTGGAAATTACGTTGCCCTTGTCGGAGAGATGCGCTCCACTGTGCCCCTCTAATTTTTTATGTGCCACCCACAGTATCTTCTTGACCACACATCATCTCTTCCTATTACTAATCCTATTAAATGACAAAGAAAGCCTGAACGGCGAAGAAAAAAGTGAGGTAAAACCACGTCATTTCAGGGGTAATGACGCTGGGGCAAAGAGACACTGGCCGAAGGGTCTCGTGATCGGCCCGAGAATCGAACGCGGGATCACTCGGTAGCAGGAAGAACGTGCGTCCGGTCACGCCATCCCCATGCCCTTTCTCCCCAGGTTCCTTGGGTTCAATATTCCTGGATATTGTACAATCTACTCGTGGAGATGTGTCAGGGGTCGTAGGCTACATCAAGTATCAGCTGCTTGTTACTGTCTGAAACTTTCCTCACCACGACTGTTGACTTTATCTAATGCATGATCACGAGATTTGACGAAACCCAAATGTTTTGCCTGTTGGTCATGCCTCTCTTTATAACAGTGTCTGGATATGTGCTGATGGTTGGCACACACGGGAAGAAGCAGGTCATGTAACGTTATTAATCCCTGGCTGAATAGATCTGTGAGGGAGGCTTCGTGGGAGGTACCTCGGAGGTGGCAAAATAAAATTGTTATACTGTAATTTCTCCTAGAATTCTGAAAGGACAGAGTGGAGGATGGAAACTGGGGGAAGGGTGGAAAGTGGTGGGCAGGATGGACTGGGATGGTGTGGATGGTTGGGCGGGGTGGGAGGAGTATGCATTGTACATCATCATCATCCAATCCTGCGTTGCCCCATGAGAAGCGTTTAAGGCATTTAAGATGAGAGTGATCAGCCTTACACATCCCTGAGTGGCATTAGCAATAAACCCCAACTTCCCCTTGGACATAAACCTGCTCAGTCTTACTCCGACTGGAGCGTCTTAATTACACACTAAACCACCAGGCGCCGTAATTTGGCTATATGGTTACCACCCAACATAGTAAATGGTTTCCCGGTGTACAGAAAACCATTTGGCTTGCCATTCAGTACACAGTCACCCGCAAACAGCAGGAAGAGGCAAGAATGATGGAAAGAAAAACAGAAGGGGATGGAAGGAATGAAAGAAGGAAGAGAGGAAAGGGCAGTCACCCGAGAGCAGCACTACATCGAGTAAGCGGATGGTGAGCGCCAACACTTACCACCTGCACTGTACAGAAGGTAGTGAAGCTATTTCTCCTATAATCAAAGATAAGAAATGCAGATATGGGCTGTATGGGCTAAGAGGGATGGATGGGCCGGAAGAAGATGGTGGTGAGTGATGGAGAATGATGAGAGGAGTATGTCTTGCAAATATTGGTATAGTACATGGGGTGCTAAACTGTAAATTAAATAATTTCCTCAGGAAATTCAATGGAAGAGGCGGGAGAGAGGGATGGCAAGAAAAAATGGTAGAGTGGGCAGAAAGATTATGCAAGATACAGTGGGATGGAGGTGGGTGATGAAGCAGAGCGGGAACTACACAGTACATCCCGTGGATGTGGGGGTTGTAGACTGGGAGGCATATTTTTAATGCAAAAAATAAACACCTAGAGGGGCACTCAGTGGAGCGCATCTCTCCGACAAAGGCTATGCAATTTCCAAACCACTCTTCATAATGGGTTAGGTTTTCTAATCATTCATTAGGGTTTTGCAAAATGTGTTTTCCGGATCCAGAATCTGTAATACGACCGGACTGGTAACAAAAGTTAATCGATTGTTCCCTGGAGCATAGACTATGTACTTAGCAAATCAAATTTGGTCCAAATCTCTCTTTTAGTTTTTGAGTAATCCTGCTAACAGACAAACTAATAAACATCGGTCCCAAAAGTTAATCGATTGATCCCTGGGACATGGGCTATCTACACACCAAATTTGGTCCAAATTTCTCCCTTAGTTTTTGAGTAATCCTGCTAACTTACAAACAAACAAGCAAATAAACAAACAGGGGTGAAAACATACTCTCCTTGTCGGAGAGAACTAAAGACAAGGAGTTTGTAAAAGCTGATACTGTTAATGGGAGTTGAACAGAAGAATACCAAAATCATCTGACATGACTACATATATCAAACTGAAAAGTGGAAGTCAAACGAAATGAGAAAAACCGAAAGGGCTTAGGTTTTAATAAAAAATTCTCCAGCAACATATACCTGGTGTATCTGCCTCATACTGTAAACTGGCGCTGAGTCTTATGTAAAGTTAAGCATGCAGGATTTCCAGATGGTCACCTATCGAACTGACGACCAAACTCTTAGGTGTTATATGCACCGTTCCTACGTCATGATCCTTACTCAAGTATATCGTTGGTGAGGTTGGGGCGGGAGGCGTTGGTGAAGTTGGACATAAAGAAGGCTGGGGTGTCGGTGGGGAAGGTGTTGGTAAAGGTGTCGGCCAGAGCGCCCACTGCCAGGAAGAAGCGTCCTGTGCGGTTCTTGATTATGTCGACGCCAAGAAACAGATCCGGGATGCCTGAAAAGCAGAAAAGAGGCTGGTTAGAGATGTGTTTCTCCCGATAATGATATCTCTGACTGAATTTCTGCTATTCTTGATTTAAAATACAACACTACATACTTTTTAAAAAACATGTATGCTAATACCTGCTCTAACGGCGTGCCGCTCAAGAGAAGGACGGTAACTTCATTCACTCATACTCAGTCTCTTAGCTTTCTTCATTCTGACCTGTTGGATGTTTGACTTTTCCATTTAGTAAATCTGCCAGTATTATCTCTCCTTGTTTTTTGTCTGATTTTTCCTCTCAGGAAGACAAAAAATATGACGGAACAATGAAATTCACAATTTGCTTGAACTACATGGAACAGGCTTGGAACCTTTGTCACAGTCACGTCTCTCACCTTCCTTGGTGATCAGACTTCTCTGATTCAAAATCTGTTACACCATCCGTGTACACTAACTCTTGCTTGATTCCTCTTTCACTCCCCCTCTAAATCCTCTTCTCACAAACTACTTCAACCTCAGGAGACAGCTGGTGATTCCCCCCTGTGATTAATGTAGTAGTAGTAGTGGTAGTGGTGGTAGCAATAGTAGTAGAAGTAGTAGTAGTAGTTAGTAGTAGTAGTTAGTAGTAGTAGTAGTAGTTAGTAGTGGTAGTTAGTAGTGGTAGTTAGTAGTAGTAGTAGTAGTAGCAGCAGTAGTAGTAGTTAGTAGTAGTAGTAGTAGTTAGTAGTAGTAGTAGTAGTAGTAGTTAGTAGTAGTAGTTAGTAGTAGTAGTTAGTAGTAGTAGTTAGTAGTAGTAGTAGTAGTAGCAGTTAGTAGTAGTAGTAGTAGTAGTAGTAGTAGTAGTAGTAGTAGTAGTAGTAGTAGTTGTTGTTGTTGTTGTTGTTGTTGTTGCTGTTGTTGTAGCCCCAGGTTTATCTGAAATGTGAACCCAGTGGACTGCATCGTCAAGCTGCTCTTCTCCCACACCCCACCATCCTCCTTTTGGGGGATAGGGAAGTAGTTAAAGGACGTTTGTATATCCAAGCAGATGAACCCCCAGTTATATCGGTGCCATGACAAGAAGGTGCTCCTCCCCAGTACCGATTAATTTTGTGTCATCTGTAAACAACTGGTTTACTACCTTGCCTCCCTCTCCAGGCATTCCTTGAAGCTGTCCGTCTCCCCAATACCCTTAAATCTATCGCCCTCACTAGTCCGTCCTTTGTGACATCCCGCATCTCTGGTGCACCCACATGTACCTCACACCGTTCACCCTCACCTCACCTTTACACATGCTATACTCATGAAAAACTTTCCACGACAAAAATATTCCCGTCCATACCATGCACCATCAAACCAACACACAGATACCAGCCTTTTATATATATATATATATATATATATATATATATATATATATATATATATATATAACACACGTTCATTAGATCAACAACCGATCCCTTTTAACTCATCATACCTAAAGCCTCTCTGTTCCTACCTAATATGGTGTTCATAATGTTGCAATATACTCATCCAATCATCACTCACCCACAGTATGCTGCAATATACTCTTCCAATTACCACTCTTTCATAGTATGTTGAAATATACTCTTCCAATCACTACCGGTATGCTCAGTAGGTTAATACTTCTAAAATCTAAGCATCCCTTTTCGTGGTCTTTGACACACACACACACACAGAAATAAAAAAAAACACTGTCAGTGATTAGGTATCCCACCTTGATACAAGCACTCAATGAAAAGCCCAAGTAAATACTCCACAACGCTATCTCCACGTATCCTCAGGCACCTGGCTGCAGTCCCATCTACTCCTACGGTCTTCTCGCACTTCATTTTCTGTAACGCTTCCTGTCTCCCCTTTACCTACTCTGTGACACCAGGTGGTCTCCCCATGGGATAAATATGCTCGTGATTTTTTTTTTTTTTTTTACCTACACCGTCTGGTAATCATTTACATTATGTTTTCCTAAGTACAAATTCCATCTCTTTTTTTACTTCTTCAGTGTCTCTTACTACCTTGCTATATTAGATCAGAATACTCTTGATATTTCTAAAACTTCTGACAGTGTGGCGCCACTCTCTGTTATCCAAGCTCCCTTGATATGGACTATCATCTTTTGTCCCACTGATTTCCTCATATCATGGCAACAGAAAGATGAAAGTAGAGGTACCTGGTAGATGATGTAGATTCCAATTTGCACTCAATTAATCCCGGCTTGCCACAAGAATCAGTTTTGGCTCCAACCCTGCTCCTTAGTCATATTAATGATCTGCCTGTCACCTATAATCTCATTCACTCATACGCAGATGACTCAAAGTTTCACAGTTCTTTCACACTTAAACACCCCTTCACAGTGTTTGATATCTCTAACTCCCAGCTCAGCACAGCAACCCCTTCAATCAAGACTTATCGATGATCACTGAATGGGGGCAAATCAACACTGTCTTATTTAATCCTTGAAAAACTAAATGTATCCAGTTTACCAATGGTGGTAGGTGGTGGCGACCATCATCCACTCACTTCATGTAGTGCTGCCTACTTCTTCCTTCACCTTTATCATTCTTTTTCTGTGCCTTCCCTCCTCTCTTTCTATTTCTTCCATCTCTCCTGTCACTTTTTATTACTCTTCTTTCCTTTTTTGGGGGCTTTACACTGAGTGATAAGCCTAACAGTTTCCCGTAAGCCAGGAAACCATTTACAACGCTGGGTAGTAACCATATAACCACCTGTTCCCTACGTGTCAACAAGTGGGTTGGCGGAGGGTGCCCCTCCCTGTAAAACAACTAACTCAAGGACAAACTGCCACCTCTTATGGGATTATGGCGTCTGGCTATAGACAGATACCAACAGACAGGTAATGCCTGATTCCTATATTACCTTCCATGCAACCAATATTCCTACCTCTAAAAGTACTGAAATCTCTTTCTTTCGCTTAACAATAACTTCAGTTGGACTTCTCATGTTAGATCACTTGCTAAAAGTGCCTCAAAGAAACTTGGATTATTGTACAGAATCCTTAACTTCTTCACTGACGAGCAGTTGGCTATAATTTATAAGTCATGTGTGCTCTCAGCTCGAATACTGCTTACCCCTGTGGAGTGGGTGTGGAGAGGCACTAAAACAACTGGACAAAATTCAGAACAAAGCTCTAAGAATAATTAATAACTCTGCAATTACAAATGAACTGCTCCCCTACATGTCAGAAGGAATGGTGCTTCCCCCGCATTAATTTACAGATACTGTTGTGAGTGTAATTCCTCAAAGGAAGTTGCATTCACTGTTCTACCTCTCCACGTCTTCCTGACTTGACTGTCACACCACCATACTGCAGAACTTCTGCCTATCACAATTCATTTATTCCCCAAACTGGTTCTCTCTGAAATTCGCTTCCTCAGATTAATTTGCTTCAAGCCTTCAACCTACAGTAGTTGAGGTCCAACTGTTACATTTTTTTAAATAAATGGAGGACGACTGTAATCTGGTGTCAATCAATCATTTCCTGTGGCACCCCATGGGATGCATAGGGCCTCGATGAACTCTCTCCACCATAATTTTGTCTCTTGCCATCTCCTTCAGGTCCCACCAACACTCCTTTCCTGCTTCTCTCTTCATTGTCCTCAACCAGGTTTCCCTCGGCCTACCTCTGCCTCTTCTTCCTCTAGCAGTCCACTTTGGCACATCCTGTATTAAATTGCCTTCTTTTCTATATATGTGCCCCAACCATTTCCCGCAAGACAGTCTCACATATTCATCAACTGGTTCCACTCTCGTAATATCACTTACTCTTTCATTTGTAACTCTCTCTTGCCACTTTACCCCAAGAATCCTTCTCAGTATTTTATTCTTTAATCCTAATACTTTCTGATCTGTTGCAATTGTACTGTACCATGACTCAAGCCCATATATTAAAATTGGTCTAAACATGGACTTGTAAATTAATTTGTTTTTCTTTCCTCTGTTCATGTGCTTCAGCTATAGGTTATCTCGTTCTTCTCATACTGTTTACCTCCTTGCTCTCTCTCTCTCTTTCTGTGTGTGTGTGTGTGTGTGTGTGTGTGTGTGTGTGTGTGTGTGTGTGTCACAAACACACAAAATGTTGCTGCTTTACTCCTCTCCCTTCAACGTCACGTATAGCTGACTCACATCCTACTTGCTTAGGTTACACAATTTCTTATAATGATGAAATAATTCAAGCTGGACGACTGAAGGGTTAGCAGAAGCTCGACGTGTAACTGAAGTACTGAAATACATCTCGTCAATTTCCCTGCACACATGAGACTTAAGAAGAATTTCATTTACATGTACAGTTTCTTACTGTTGCCTCTGCGCGCACACGGCAACGGCCACACCCAGTGGTACAAAAATATTGTGCTCTTAAATACATTACGTCGCATGTCTGTGGTGGGGGCCGACCTTGGTTTAAGTTACATAAAAAATTATGCAAGGTTAATCATTCTCCCGAACCCTTGGCTCACCGTGGTCATTGTCTGGAATGACCTCCGTGTGCACGAACAGTTCGTGTTGTGCTGGTGTTGGCAGGTGCTCGTGTGACAGCAGCAGGATCATCTTGTCGGCAGACGTTCCGTTGGCCGTGAACTGTTGACAGTAGGGTAGGTGTGCATTATTAATTTACTAGTAATAAAAATAATAACAATAATAATTCATCTCAGCACTAGCTAAGCATTCCTCTTCTCTCTCATATACTTGTACTATACATATATATATTGTACATGAAGCATAGAGATACCTACATGTATACCTCCCGTTCAAAAGAAAAAAAGTCTAATCACGGTCCAACTAACAGCTGACTTTAGATTACTGCAGCGTCTTGCAAACGAGCAGCAAGATGATATTGGCTGCAAAGATGTAGGATTGAAACTTAAGTATTTAGAAAATCAGCAGGTACAGTGAATGTATCTGCCAGGTGTAGGTGAGAGTACTGGGGTGCCGCTGTAAAGTCCATTTCAAGGCAATAATTAAATTCATACTGAGGAATGTTAATGGGAAAATACAACGGTTTCAACCTGGTTTGGACCAGTGCCCGTTTTCTAACCACCTTAGGCGCCTGAGTACCATCTATTCCTTACCAACTTAATATCTGGCAGGTTAATAACTTCTTGTATGTTATTTACGCAATCTATGTCGATAATAAGATGCATGAGCTATGACAGTGAATATTGAAGTTAAATAGGTTTAACAAATGGCTAAAGAATTGTAAGAAAGTTTCGTTAAGCGACGACAGAATACGATAACGAGGCTCCCAAGCACCATTTTCTTGCCGCTTTATTTCTGCATATGCTGTATTAATAATCTCCTCCACGTAATTTCTGCAAAGTATGTCAGCATTAGTAAAATATAAATAACAGACGTAAATATCAAAGAGCAATATGCAAAACAGATCGCTATGAAAAAGGTGCTGGAAAGTCTCCCGAGTTCTACAGACAAACCCACCTCTATGTTGACCGCCGAGCCGTGTGAAGTAAGGTTGAACTGGTGGTAGACGAGCGGCACGTGCAGCATCCTCTCTCTCGCCTCTGTCGCGCTTACCATCACCGCCTCTGTCAGTTTATATCAAGGATTGATAACCTGGAGTATGAAACTTCAATGTCTGGGGTTTGAGACCTATCGGCCGATTCACTTGGGTACTCGTAGTTATAATGATACTTGATTTTCTCTTCTCTGATAGTGGTGTTTTTTCATACTACTAGACATAAACAGTTAAAACGTGTGGAATGTTCTTACTTCTCTACTGGTGCATGACTGTCACATTCTCATCATCTCTGTCACTGCCAGGCAACAATTATCTCTCATGAAAAGCATTGGGAAAGGAATTTTTGCTAACTTTTCCTTGCTTGATGGATTCTTAGAGTGGAAAAAGAACAGTTCATTGTGAGGAAAGTGAAAGCATGTGTTCCTTCCACTACTATTTCTCCCATGATGCTGCTGTTGTGGCAAAGAAATGAATAAGGGACCCTCGGCCAGTGATACAGTGAAATAAATATCAGCGCGTCAGTGGCCTACCCGACACACGACACTGACACTGAACCGACTTCTCTTGTATGCTATTTATTCAGTCTACATCGATATTTAAAACACACAAATGGCGTAGAAGACAACAGTGTGGTATAGAAGACAAAATAAATCGCTAAGGATGACAAGCATGAAAACCTCCTTGCCTCACGAGAAGAGAAGTCAGAGACACAACAACTTTCTCTCCATTGCCAGACGCCTTAATCCCGTATGGGGTGGACACAAACAAAATTGCGCCTCCAGCTCGCCCTGTCCTCTACCATTTGGCTGCTCTTCTTCCAGCTCAATCCCCCTTTCTCATATAACTCTCCACTCCATCCCTCAATCTCATCCTTGATCTCCCTTTCCAAAAATCGTACCTGGAAGGTCCTCAGGCTCTCTGGGAACGTCGACGATGATGCCGTCCTGCAGACCCGATATGTTGACCATCTTGCCTTCCAGAAACACTTCCATGCTCACCACACGCGTCTGCTTGGACAACTGTACGGCCGAGGCTGCGTAGGACTGGGGGAGGGAGAGGAAAGCTTAGAATTAGTGCATACCGACTGCCCAAGGGTCATTAACCACGTCATTTCAGGTGAATTACTGGTTATTATTATTATTATTTTTTTGTTATTCTTCCTTTACCAAGATGATCTGATTCGCAGTAGGTCAGACTTTTCCATCTGGAAGGATTAGGTATGGCTTTATCTCCATCATTACTTCTTGTCTTTTCGTAGGTGAATAATAGTATCATCTGGAGGTTGCAAGGACAAACTATCCTAACAGGTTATCGACGTGAAGGGATTAATACCTATCGACTGCACTTGTTAAATAAGTAATCAATTATTGTCAAGTTCCAGTAGTTTCCTACAATACAACACGCAACATTTGATTTTACATTCAGGTCTCTTAATGTACAGTCGTGGCCATAAATAATCACCTATCCTACAGTACCCCGTGCCTCAGACTGGCTCCTTTATGCGCGGCAAGTCACACGGGAGTAAGTGGGGCTGAGAGGGAGGGGCCAGAGAGAGAAGGGAAGGTGGGTGGGGGGAAGAGGGATGGTGCTGGAGTGGAATGAGGGAGGGGAGGGAGGGTAGGTAGGGAAGGGAGAATGAAATGCGAAATTGTGGCCACATAATTTGTCTATTTTCTTTCATTCAGGGCATCATATAAAGGAGTTACTATTCGGTAGATAAAGCTGCATTACACCTTGTATAGCGGCGTCAGATAACAAGCTCCAGATAGGTGGTGATATCCAGGACTGGCTCGTGAGAGAAATATACTGACGTGACAGATCAAACATTAGTGCGGAGCCAGATATTTGTGTTTATCAGTGTATTTTGACTTCAGACGTAGAATGGAATCTGGATGGCTTTGACTTCCGTAACGTTTGTGTAAGAAACGTCCTCTACCCTAACATATAATTAACTTTTGGAACTAAATATTATACGCAACCTTTGAAATGGCTGTGATCAGCCTCGCGGTATACACTCCCTATATACAGTCACCATTATGTCAATTCAATAATTATTTAATGACATTTCAATATGAAAAGGCTATTTAAAATAATTCTGCATAAAAGGTAAATAAATTTGATGTCTGAGCTCATGGGTGGATATGATAACGGTATTTCTCATAATCTGTTATAGGGAAAATGAAACAAAATCCTACCCAAACTCCCAAAATATATCTATGTCAATGTTTACCGACACTGGTCAAGCCAAAACAACCAGGAACGCCTTAGTAAGGAGTCCAGTTGCCTCATGTTTTAAAAACCTCATGCAGGCTTCGCGGCACCTGGGAAACTGTTGTTGATGGTTTGCTGGTTTCGTCTGAACAGCTCCCATTCGTCTTCGGTGTGCTGGAGGAGGCGGGCCCGTGTCCTCTCGTTCTCTGGCTTCCACGTGTTGACAGTCTGGGGCCACACAATCTCGATGGTTCCGCACTAATATTTGATCTGTCACGTCAGTATATTTCTCTCACGAGCCAGTCCTGGATATCACCACCTATCTAAAGTTTGTTGTCTGACGCCGCTATACGAGGTGTAATGCAGCTTTATGTACCGAATTGTAACTCCTTTATATGATGCTCCGAATGAAAGAAAATAGACAAATTATGTGACCACAACTTTGTTTATCACTCTCCCTTCCCTACCTACCCTCCCTTACTCTACCCAAGCACCATCGCTCGTCCCCTCACCCACCTTCCCTTCTCTCTCTGGCCCCTACCTCCCAGCCCCTCTTACTCCTGTGTGACTTGCCGCGCATAAACGAACCAGTCTGAGGCATGGGGTACAGGAGGATAGGTGATTATTTATGGCCACGACTGTACATCTTGTGAGATACCGGAACAGAATTAATTTCTAGGGGCCGTTTAATAAAACTGACAGCGTAAAGGTATGAATAAACCCCCAGTTATTTACAATAATTTCTGAAGCACTTGATAATGGCATTACACGTCTGATCTTCCTGTAGCGTTGCTGTGTAGGCTCTGTAACGTAGAATGAAGGCTGATCGCATCTAATATTTACAGGTTTTCCATAAATGACAGTCAAATGTAAGAGGCTTGCACCCTCATGTTCTTATATGCCCGTACATCTTTCACCGTGAACAAAAATCAATATATGATATTTGAAAAATACACACACTCTGCCATAATTTATGGGGCCCACTACAATACAACATAATTATTTTCACGCACCTTTTCGTGCGTAACAAAGGTTTGGCATCCCCCTTTTAACTTTATGGTCGCTGGATTAACTCTAATGACTAATTGGAAAGCGCATGTACACGGAAAGGTGTGCCTGTGAAGGAGAGTCAGGATTCGGAGGCTTGAACAGTGAGGGAATGAGTCTGTGGCCCAGTTCAACGGGAATGTTGCTGATTAGTTCTTCTACTGTCATGTTTAATTATTTTTCCTTACTTTATGGTTATACCTCACCTCACTTGTGAATGGGACAAGAAGGGCGGGGGGATGATGATGATGATGATGATCTTTATAGCGAAAGGACTGGTCATGCCAAACACAAGACAGCATCATTGGCAAGCTTTTTTTTGTTCTTTAGTGGTTTGTAGAGCACGATTTCGACTGAGCAAGGTAGTGTGCATTTTTCTGTGGTGCCGATGCTTTATTATCTTATGCATATAATCGCGTTTTTTTTTTTTTTTTTAGATGTAAAATTTTCGCCGACGAAACTACTCACTGATTTGAAAGTGAGGTTGTAAGACGGGTGGTCGAAGTTTTCTCCAAGGGGAATAAAAGACCCAACTTCTTCCATTGCACAGACAGACTTCTGAACTATCAGGACACTGTCAAACACCGAGGCTGACTCTTGTGATTAGGAAATGCTTACCCATGTCATCCAGTAATTAAGCCTTCATAAATGTTTTTATTTTAAATAATAACAGTTTAAGTCCACAGCCTTCAGTCATGATCGAAACAATAACGGTTGACAGATATATGCCACGTTATAATTTGTGGTGAAGCTCAGTACTCTATAAGCACTTTGCGTTTAGCTTGCCTGACTCAAAGTCGAACATCAGTCCAACTCACATGTGTGATGCCTGGCCACTCCACCGCAGTGATGGAGAAAGAATCATTGCAGTACAGCCCGCCCATGTAGCTGGAGGGACAGAATCTCTTGGGCAGCTCTATCTGCCCGCCATCCTTCTTCACCTCTACCTTCATTCCGTTCTTTAGAGACTGCTCAGACAACCTGGCGCAGCAGGGAGGAAGGAAAGTAGGTAATTTACAAAGAACAGAAGTAAGGATTTCACTACGAATATTAAGTTATGGTGAGGCTACAAAGTAAGGTGAAAGATATTATCCAAGTCTTCTTAATGTTTTTTGAATGTCACTGTTGTAGTAATTACTGAGCAGTTTACCAGCTGTGATAACACTTACACCCACTGGCGTTACAGTACCCAGTGAGAAGTAGATGATCTGCTCCAAGACATGGTGAAGGAGTCTCCGTTGGAGCTCAACAATCACCTATACAAGCAGCAGACATAGTCATTTTATTTGCCATTGTCACTTTGAGTCGTGTACATTTTGTATAGTACATTTGTTTTTATTCTCTTATAAGTCTACTGCTGTGCCTTGAGGGTAGGCTAAAACAACGGGAATTACTATATATAAGTTTGACCCTGTGACGTACTTGGCAACCATCATGGCGGGTCCTCCGGATGTCTGAGCCAGCACCGCCTCGCCCTCCACGCTCTTCTTCTCCATTTCCTTGCCTATTGACTGCAGCATCTCCATCATCTTAGACACCTGGCCAAGGAGATACAGGGGAGCAATGTAGCAAGGAGGAAAGAGTGAAAGAGAAAGGAATTAGGCACAACGAAGGGGATGAGAAGAAAAGAGGATGTGGGAAAATAAGGAGGAAAGAGGAAGAAGACGATGAAATAGCAAGACAGAAGAAGAGATGAAAATGAAGTGAGCATTGAGGAGCTGTGACGAGAGGGAGGCAAGAGATGAGAATTAATGAGGATGGAAGAAGAGAAGTTGTGTTAGATATAACAGGCAAGGATAACATTACGAGATGGTAATATGGAAAGCTGCGAGCCTACAAAAGATTGTCCTTCCAAAGAAAGATGAAAAACAAGAGACAGCCAAATATCAAATTCCATTCATTTCTAGATGTTTAAAAACCATGTTTGAATGACTGGATGTCAAAGCCAGAGGGCAGACAGGTGATGACAGTTCCAATGCTGACTAGTCGTATCCATGAAGGAATGAAAATACCAGTTGACTCGTGCACTAGGAAGGACAGAAGAGGAATGATACTCGGGTTTACCGAATCTATGTGCGTGTCACCTTCAGTTACAATATTTCCGGTCGTGTTGGGGGAGTCTGATGAAGGAGACAGACAGGTAGACAGACCTGCCAAAATGATACCGCCCATCTAACTTCGTTCATATGTTTGACAAGTTAGATCAGGCACAAGGGAAAGTAAATGAAGCACGAGGTATAATCGGGGACAAAAATTTACTTATCACCTCTTCTATATTTTTTAGTTTCTTCGGCTGGGTAATATTCCTAAGCTGAGACAAGCCTGGTATATTACTCTGCACATGGATAATTCATAATTGTCTTTGATGTGATGCACCAAGGAGGATAGTGGCGGCCATGCCCAAAGTGGGAAGTAAACGCAGTTGAACAATACGCGAACCTTAGTCTCGGAGGCGTAGAGAAAGATGGACAGATGGGGGAGAGAAGTACAGTATATAAACGAGAGAGGAGTGAGTTGGAGGGCTGACAGCCTGATGTTGAAGGAAAGGATAATATGTACGCAATTTGGTTGTGGCCACCCCTTCCGAGATTAAGGCGTTCGGGAACAGACAGACAAAATCAGCCTGAGTACCCACCTGGTCCTTAGCCCTGCGTCTGGTGGTCTCAAGGACGTTCCGTTCCAGCATAGCCTTACGAGTGGTGGGGATCTGGAGGTTGACTGCAACAAGAGAATTACTTTAGCCGTGAATGCATCTTAACTATTTCAGTCCATTATGTTCTTTTTTCTTTTTTTCTTATTTTTTTGTCGGTATCTCTCGACGGTTTAGTAAACTTGGGGGAGACCTCCGAACTGCATAGATATGGCCTTTATTAACCCCTTCACAAAGAGGCTGTTCCCCAGATGTGAACAGAATCCCCTGACAACACCATGATTAAACTCAAGAAGACTTCTGGCTGAAGGTGTTAACTTCCAATACCAACGCAGCACCCCTGACTGTCATAACCAGCAGTATTCTTGACAACATGCAGCCATGGTCATCTTAATCAAGTAACTCTTTACCAACTCCATCACTACCTACAGAGCGGTCTTGTTATTTCATATCTACTTCAAATGAAAACCAGATTTATGTCCATTTCTTATCTGTGATAACCGTCACCACCTTTGGTATAATGTATCATTATTACTTCATAACTGTTTAACAAGACAAACCTGTGGCCTAAGTTGCATACTACTACTGGTCTTTAGTCTGATTCGAAGAGTCTAATCAAGACTGACTTAAACCACTGACGAACAGTGATATCTCTACGCTGAACAAATGTCGAGTGGCGCTGACCAGAAGTTAGTGATGTGCGACGGCTATCCTGTTGAGGTTAAAATATGAATGGGAGGGAACTTTTCGAACTGTGGGCACTGATGTCCTAAATGCTAAGGGAAGTCACTTACTGTCATCGCCAATGTCCACCTCGTAATCCCAATCTTTGGCAGCGTCCGTGTCCGTGGGCGGGACACTCTCAGCATTCTTCCCGTCCAGAATCTCTGTCACGCCCTGCGGGGGGGGGGGGTTAGGGAGAAAATGAAACAGTGACAGCAGTCGGTGGATAGCAGTGAAGTAATGGTCAGGAGGAAGGGGGGGGGGTATGAGGTTTAATAAAATGATCGTGGGGAACAGACAGTGAAGGAAAAGCCTTGGAGATACATATATCTGTAAAACCATTATCATGATCTCTTCCCACGTAAGGACGGGATAAGGTGGAACCCAGACAAACGACAGGAGAAAGAGCGGCAGTGGGTGAACTACCAACAGCATGTACATGACAATGGGTCACATAGTCATTTACACATCATTCAGGCACTTAAAAATCTGGCTGTATCTCACAGGTCCAACCATGTGCACGTATTTTCATCGCATATATTTGTTTTTAGATGCGCTTCACATGCACCAACTATATAGCTACTCTGCTGATACAAGTTCAAACAAAGAAGCCAATTCGATCCTGTGTCAATTCTCAAGCTTCATCAACTTCCATACCTTGCTTTCCCACTCACACATTTATCATATCCATCCACTTCCTCATCTGGCCTACCACGCCTTGTCTCCTTCTAACTCACTCATATTTACCTTTGTCATTATTCTATCTACATTTTCGCCTCATATGATTATACCATCTTAGTAAATTCTCTTGTATTTTCAGCAGAATTCCTCAGTTCACATATTTCAAGAATTACGTTATTTCATATACATATTATCTACTCTTCGCACACTCTAATCATATTCCTAAATAATCGTATCTTCACTGCCTATTTTTGGCTTGTCACTCTTATATTTTGCACATTCATCTGCTGCTACATTGTTTATCACAGTTACACTTTCATTCTTTCAATATGAGCAACCTTCTCACCATTTTGCTGCCATTCTCTCTATGTTTCGCATCACATCCAACATATCACGTGAATCAGTTATATTATCCCCCACAATCCGGTGGCGTATTTTTTATTTTTTTTTAGTTTATTCTTGCTGTCTCCTTAGGATTATATTCGGAAGAGAGACTTTTCGAACTGGAAGGGAAGAGAGGCAAAATTCAGCAACCTTTCAGTAAGGGCATTGTCCTGATTAAAACTGCGAGGGAATATCAATAACACACACACACACACACACACACACACACACACACACACACACAGTCACCCAACTGAAACTGTTAACCCATTCAGTTCGATGGCATATACTTCACTTTAACAAGCCATCACAGGACGATTTTATTTGGCTTAAGGAAGATATGTGAGGGAATTAAATGAAAGTTAAATTCAACCTTTCCAGCTTGAAGTGTCTCTCATGAATTTAATATCGTGTAGAGGCAGGAGGAATAAATGAAGAGAAGACGTCCCCATGTTGAAGCGTTTAAGCTCTTTCTGTACTCACGGTCATGATGGAACCCATGGCTGAGAGGGAAGCAGAGAGGAAAGGTACCATGTCCTGGGGTGACGTTACCTCTATGCTGCCCAGGCTGTTGGTCATCGTCTGGTCCGGAGAAGAGAGGACAGCATCATGGGAAATACTGATTAGGATGTAGTAATGGTGCAATACAAGCATCTGGGTGAAACACACACACACACACACACACACACACACACACACACACACACACACACACACACACACACGAGTCTCCATTAAGGTACAATACAGAGTAATTCACAAGTCTTTTACCTCTCTTACGACAGAAGATCCGCTAAGAGTGGTAACAGACTTATGGATCACTCTGTACTGGTATAATCGGGCGTGGTATTAATTCTCACTCCAATGAAATTTTTATTGAATTCTATCCTAACTCCCTTCAGATGATTTTATTCAGCTTTGAAGTGGTTCCCTGGATTGGCAAGATTAGATTAAATTATAGCCTTCAGTAAGTCCTTCGGTACAAATTATATCTCCAAAGCTGGATAAATTCGTCTGGCGGTAGCAGGATTAGACTAAAAAGTAACCACCAAAACTTGGATCGGAAAGGGGATGGCGGACCGCTAAGTTTTGATGGCCACTTACGGAGCCCCTGTAATAGGTGTATATGATCACTTGCATCCCACATTACAGTGTAGTCAGCCACGGTGCAGGAAGGGCAGAAATGGTATCATCATCACATACTTCAGAAATTATCATAAAAAATGGAGGCTTGTGTACACCTTCGGGCTGTGGCAATGACCAGGAGGCTACACATGGTGGCGCTGTATACCCAGGATGGAACTAAGTAACTGCAGCAACCACCCAGGAGCTAAACCACCTCATTTACCACTGCATTTCGCCAAGAGGAGGGACCCTGTTCCGACCCTGTCGAAAAGCTGTCTATCACAAGGAGGCACCGGTTCCCTGCACGGTGTACCATGCTGTTTTCTACCGGTAGGATGGCCCACAGACGCAGTTGCTTACCTGTGATCGACGGGCCTGCTCGGCCAGACAGACGCGGGTTAATTAACAACAACAATCCTTGGGCGCTCATATTTCTGTGAGCTAAATAATATCGTCTATCATAAAATGGAATATATAACAAAGTTATTTATTTCTTGTCAAAACGATAGTCGCCGTTGTCTTTGACACTTCTGGTGCAGTAGATTTCTATTAAGCATTGTAAATCTGCCTGACGTTAGCTGAAAAAAACGTCAAAGAAAGCATTTTTTCCATTGTTCTTGCTACTACTAGACTATCTATATTCACCCTAGGGGAAATGTCTTCAGTGAAAGAGTTACTGAAGGTTATATCTAACTCCTCTGTTAGAACAGTCTCTCCTGAACTGAATCAGCTGTGTGGAAACAAAGAACGAAAGTAAGGAATGCCATCTGGACGAACGTGTTAATAAGGCACAATGACTCACATCCAGCAGTCCCAGCGCCGTCTCCCTGGCCTCCATGTCCACTGTCTTGGCTGCTGCCGCCGTTGTGCTGATCCCTGTGTAAAAATCGTTGGCTAATTTTTCTCATTGGTATTAATGACACTTTACCATCAGACGACTACCCACAATTACCGTCTACTAGATCCTTCCATTCAGCTAAACTCTAAGAGGACCTAGCATTCTTGATAATGATTTCAAAGTTACTACTCTATACTGCTCTTACCCTTCTTCTACGATTCAACTACAGCACGTTTATTTTAACCTGATGAAGATCCATAACCCCTTTCAGTTTGGGTGACAACCAGGCATAGTCAGACTGGCGACTTGATTTAACTAGAAGCCAGGGACTGTCATTCTGATCTCATAATGAAGGCTCAACGAAATTCATGCAACCATAATGTTTCATTCAAGCTGTGGGAGTGAACCAGTCCTTTCAGATAAAAACAAAACTGATGCTAACCTGTCTCTACGCCAACAAAACAAAACTCACGCTGTCTTTACACCGACAAAACAACACTTATGCTATCTCTGCAACAACAAAACTCATGCTAACCTATCTCTACACCAACAATCATTCACCGACACCCAACTCATAAAAGTAACTCTCAGCCTCAGTGACACACACTCGGCTACAGATGTTCTATGAAAGTTAATAGTTTGACAGTATGAACACTCCAAAGCTCCTATGTTTCATTTTCAGCCGAATATAATTAATGCTGGAATAGGAAGAGTTGTCTGGACCATGACAGTGAGTGGAAGCAGTATTAACACTCTTAGGTTTTGATACTCTACTGCCAGAACTCATTTCACGCTAACAGGAACACAATGCAGAACTGCAGTTGCCCCAGTCATGAGTTGATGGCAAGTATTAACACTCCTAGGCTTCTATACTCACTCTTAGCCCAACAAAATCGTCTGGCACTGGTTGGAATAAAACATGCGAGTCGTCCAAACCATAAGGGGATTGATGGCGACAGTAGTGACACTATCAGGCACCCATACTCACTCAGATGAATAAAATCGTCTAACACTGGCTTGAACTGAATACTTGAGTTGTCCTGACTATGACAGGGCTAATTTTTCTCACTGCTACTCATAAGCTAACAATATTATGATGATGATTATGATATTATTATTATTATTATTATTATCATTATTATTATTATCATTATTTAGCTCCTTGAATCCTGTAAGGCATTTTTTGGATTGCTCTTGTTACCTCCATAAGATTGCAATCAGCTAAGGGGCGGGTTTTTAAAATGAGGTGGTTAAACTGAGCCTTCATTAACCGCTGCACAAAAGACATCCCATAAAGCAGAATACAGACGTCTGGTGATACCACGAATAAACCCAAACAAGACGTCCTCGGTATGAAAGATGATGTTTACCTGATAAACGGTACCTCTATACGCCTTTATTAAGCTCAGAAGAACTTATCAAATTGGAGGTACTACACACAGCCTCCACTGGTTCCTTAGTATCTGCTGTAGGGCTCTCTCGTATGCTGAATAAAATCTCCAGGTGTTAGAAAGATTACACATTACGTGGTAGATGCATTAGTGCCAGGGTGTAATAGCAACGTATCATGAAGCAGCCTCATCTGTGTTGGGACCCACCTCAACACTGCAGGTCAGCACACTCCGACCCACGTGACCGCAAGAGCTTAAACTCACTACCAACCACGCTGTTATGGGCCGAGGTGTGTAGATTTGCAGGTGCATGGTGTGTCTGAGCCCTACACAGATGAGGCTGTTTTACGATAGGGTGTTATTACAGACTGAATCATCGAAGTTAACCTCTTCACTCCCAACATGTACTTCTCGTTATATCCTTGCAATCGTCAAACTACAGTATAGGCCGTATAATTTCATCTGCCAAAGATCCGTAACTTCTTTCAGCTAAGTTGATGGCCAAGTGTAGTCAGACTGGAGTATAAAATTGGCTAGCAACCAAGGAGACTTATTACTACTTCGTAAGCAAGGCTCATCGAATTTCATACAGCCACGACTTAGCATTCAAGCTGTGGGGGTGGGCAAATTTTCTCAGATAAAAATATAGACTACAATTTGTTCAAACTGGAAGGGTTTGACGCTGTGAAGGGTTTAATGAAAACTATGAAACCCGTCCAATTCGAAAATGCCCTCCTCATTTGAGTGAAATCGTCTGGTGGTGGGAAGAATAAAGTGAATATGACAGGGAACAGTTTAAGGATCTGAATTTCCTAAAAAGGAGACTTTCCTGATCTACCAGATGACCCGCCGACATGTCGTAAAAATAACCACGCTACTACCTATACACCAGTCCTGTATGAGACAGCCCTAGCATGTATTCAGTATGGATGGTGGGTGTTAGCGCCGAAATGGTGACATGTGGAGGTGTAGGGGGACTACTGGCCCTTGGGATGGGTCACTGCCCACGAGAAATAGGCCCTGAAGCCTTTGCCCAGAGTCAGACACGTAAAAAAAAAAAAAAAATCCTAGAGCCGTCTCGATCATGACAGTTAATGGTGACTGCACTAACATTCCTTGGCTGCTGTGGCTCCTTCTCAGTTAATAATAATCACTTGTTGTTAGTTGGAATAAATTACTAGTTATAACCTGGTCATGAGTGTAAAGGTGAATAAATTATAACAATCTCTACCCACAATTACCCCTCAGCCACTACCGTTCCTCGATCCTCATCATCATTTCACCGATTACTACTCTCTCTCAAACACTTGCCTTTCCTTTCTTTTCTTTCTTGTTTTTTGTGCCTGACAAAGATCTTAATTTCTTTCAGCTTAAATGATGGTCAAGTGTAGTCACACTTGACAGTTGGTGTGTCTAGTAACCAAGGGGACTCGATCCTACCTAAGGCTCATCGATTGCCATGCAACCACGACTTTTGAGGGAGTAGCCCAGTTCTGTCAGCTAAAAATAAACCGACTATACCTACGCTATCAACTACCAACCCTCTACCCAGAACTAAATTTTTACCTACAAGCACCCCCTCAACTACGATACCGTTCTAGGATACTCCAAATTCTAGCATTTTCCATCTACCAGACCCTCTATCCGCTTGTAATCTCCAGCAATTACCACAACGCCACCGATTCGTACAGCGCCATCACCCTCACCAGGACCAACATACGGATGAGTGAATCACTGGGGTGTGGTGAGTCAGGGTGTTGTTACCTGCACACATAATAACACACGCTGCCTCGCCACAGCTGCCACACGCCTCACCACGTGTTCTGCATCCATCCAATTGTTATACAGTACAACTCACTCCTTTGTCTCCGCTCTGATTTCTTTCTTCCCTGCCTTCCCTGATTCCAGTATTTTTTTATTATTATTATTATTTTTTTTTAATATGAGTACAGTGATTCTCGATGTGCTACAAACACCACGACTATTTTTTTTTTTTTTTTTTTTTTTATATGATATTCTGGACTAGCTGAGTTATCTGGATTATCTGCTGTTGACTGAATAGGGAAACATGAATAACCGAAACTTTACTGATCTTTCTCTTTCTTGCACTCTTAATATTTACACCCCTACTCACGCGCGCACGTGTGTGTGTGTGTGTGTGTGTGTGTGTGTGTGTGTGTGTGTGTGTGTGTGTGTGTGTGTGTGTGTGTGAACAAAATGACAAGATTTTTTTTTTTTTATAGATTTTACCCAAACTCGGTGGAAGAGTTAAGGGGCAGCCAGTAAGGAAACCTACTGAATTTGAGGATAATAGGTCAAAGGTCAAGGTCACATAGCTAAGTTAAACGTTTACCTAACAATGTTCATTTACAATACAGTAGTTTCAATCCAATTCGTCAAACTCAGATGAAAGAGACAAAGCAAGAATGAAGCGATTCAGTTTAAGAAGAAAAGCTAGGTCACAGGGTAAAGTCAACCTAAACAGTATTATCCGATTTAGATCACACATAGTTAACGATTTGAGGCTACCGAAAAAATAAAGGGATTCGATTTTGATAACAGCCACTTAAAGGTCAAGGTCAGAGGGAAAGAATATGTCTAAGGCTAAAGGCGAGGTTAACTCAGGCAGTTTTAATCTGATTAGAACCAAACTTGGCGAATGGTTTAAGAGCCAAAGAAGAAAAGTGATTCAGTTTTGAGAACAATCAGTCAAATGTCAAGGTAACAAGGCAAGATCAAAATTTTATTTGATTTAACTCAGATTTAGTGGATATGTTGAAGATCACCAAAGTGGTTGAAATATTGTTTTCGAGAATAAGCCAAAGGCCAGTGTCACATGACAAGGTTGAATTAAGGTTTTTATCCGATTGATACTATACTTTATGGAACAGTTCAGGTTAAAACAAAGAGACTCGATCTTGAGAACAATCATTCAAAGTTCAAGGTCATAGGGAAAGGTCAAAAGTCAAGATCACTGGGCAAATAAAACAATTTTGACGACTTGAAATCAGACTTGCTGGTAGGGTTAGTAGTTAGGCAAGAATAAAGTGATTCGATTTTGAGAGAAACCAGTGGTGGGTCAATGTCACAAGGCAAGTTTATTGTTCGACCATTAGACCAGTTAATGGACAAGGGTAGTGCACTTCTGCGTGAAAGTTCTTGTTTCTGTCAGCGATGACGAGTCCTCAGCATGACTTTCTCTCTCTCTCTCTCTCCTGCCTGACTTTTTTTAATTTCTTTCCAGCCTGACTTTTTTTTTTTTTTATTTCTCTCCAGCCTGACTTTAATTTTTTCATTTCTCTCCTTGTGGCTGGCTAAGTTTGATATGCCCTATAGATCTTGCTGTTAAAGTTCAAGAGTAAATATTCCTTGGCAGAGTTGCTCTCTCTGTCTCTGTTCTACAGTATAGTAAGTGAACTAAGGTTTAAAGTATCAAGGCGAGGGTAACCTAATTCATTCCTTCTCTTTACTGAGCTCAGGTATTCCACACTGAATATGAAACGCAGCCGACGAGGAGAGACTAAAGATGATGTGTATATCTTAAGCCCCCACCGTATTTAATTCTTTTATTTCTGAGTGACTTTAGATTCCTTACACGTGTCGTAGACATATATATATATGAATACAGAATTTTCTAACTCCTTGCTCAGTAAAATTCATCTGCGTTAGCTGCGTGTACTTCAAATGCTAGGTACAGTATTACACAATCATGAAAACTGATCGTAACTGCAAATATTACGCTTTCTCTCCCCAACTAATTGTTATTCCTCACAGCTGCACCACTTACTAAAACGCCAACCCACTTGAATCTCTCCATTTATTAGCACCACCTGGTAAACAGCATCTCTCAATTGCTCCTCCACCAACCAACCCTTGCATCCACCAGCACCTTCACACACTAGCCCCGCCATCCTTTAGCAAAAAAATCGAGGGAAAAAAAAAAAAAAAAAAAAAAAAAAAAAAAACGAACTGAGAATGACATGAGCATCTGTGAGAAGACTTTTACTGAACTGAACCACAACCATCCACACACTCACTAGACATCAGCCATCCCTAGCACTCTTCCACCTGCTGTACGCCCAACAGACATCCCACCCTTTACCACCCCACCTACTGACATCGCACCCTTTACCACCCCACCTACTGACATTCCACCTTTTACCATCCCACCTACTGACATCTCACCCTTTCCCACCCCCTCCTACCGACATCCCACCCTCTACCAACCCACCTACTGACATCCCACCCACTACCATCCCACCTACTGACATCCTACCCTTTCCCACCCCATCCACTGACATCTCACCCTTTACCACCCCACCTACTGATGTCCTACCAACTGACATCCCACCCATCATCACCATCATAACTGACATCCTTACACCTGCACATTTCAGCCCTTTGTCTCTTCCACCCGTTAACACACTCGCCTACTTACACCACTTTTACTAACCTAGCCAATGATTTCATGCCTTTTACTGCCCGCACTTTCTGCCGCGTAAATCATATACAGCGCCTCAAGATGCTGATCTCTCTCCCCTAGCTTTCTCCCACTCACTGTCCCCTCCGCCTTTTAGCATTCCCAGTCCACCCACTATACTCTGTCAGTTGATACTTGGCGAGAATTGTCATCTTTCCATTCTGAATGCCAAAGGCGTTGTTAAGATTTTAAACTTGGACGGCCATGGAGTTGTCAGTCCTAATTATGGGATAATACAAGAACTCTTCAGAAGGATCAGGGATTACTCACCCCCAAATTTGCGATGATCATTGAGGTGGCCAAGCGTATTACTGGGGGGGCCAGTGACTCATCGGCCACTCCACTGGCTCGCCTCAATTTAATGTTGAATTCTAATAAGAGATAAGCACTACAATACGATGCCTTGTCATTAGGATATGTTATGGAAAGAATGTAGGGCCGTAGCACTGTTTTATTCTGCCAATTCTGTGTGGGAAATTAGCTGAAACACGAAGGAAATTTCTGGTAACTTAAGGTGAGAAATCTCCAGCACTCATCCATCCCAAGCAGTCTTCCGCTCACTATGGTCTATCCCCTCCATCTATGAGCACGCCAACCTACTGATATTCCCCCCTATCCATACCCAGCACCATCCCCCCAGCACCTACCTTCTGTTGCCGCCCTGAGCACCCCGGCCCCCACGTTGAGGTGCCCCAGGGTGCCGAAGCTCATGGTGTCAGTGACAGTCTTGAGGGCCTCCGTGTTCATCTGTATGGACAAAGGCAGGTTAGGGTCGACTGTTAGCTGTGATGGACGGAGGAGTGGATAGATGAATCGATAATGGATAGATGGATGAATGGATAATGGACAGAAGGATGAATGGATAATGGACAGAAGGATGAATGGATAATGGACAGATGGATGAATGGATAATGGACAGATGGATGAATGGATAATGGATGGATAGATGGATGAATGGATAACAAGACACGGAAAACTAAGTGGATATGTGACTTGAGTAACATCTGTACGATGACGTCTTCTTTGGTTGTATACTGAGACGACTTTATTCACCTTAGGAGAGCACCCTAGTAATGAAGGAGTTAATTAAAGTTAGAGCTACTCCCTCCAATTGGAGATTTTTGCTCCCAAGCTGAATAATATCGTCTTGGGGGAGCAAGAATAAGCCACAAAGAACGTGATGTGAATGAGAGTGTAAATTAGTGGGTAGGTTACCTAATGGATAATTGTCGGATGGCATGATGGATGAGTGGATATATATATATATATATATATATATATATATATATATATATATATATATATATGGATGATTTGATTAACTCTCTTAGGCTCCTAAGCTGAATGAAATCATCTGACTTTGGCCAGACGGTATAACTCTCATAATTCTAATCCAATCTGGACCATACTTGGTGGAACGGCTGAGAGTCAGGCATGAATTAAGTGGTTTGATTTTGAAAATAATTGCTAAAGGTCATAGTTATAGGGTAAGGTCAACTCGAACAGTTTTCATCCGATTTAAGCCAAAGTTGGTGGAAAAGTCAGACAAGGCTGGTGTGATTCGATTTTGAGCCCGACTGATCAAAACCCAAGGACACAGGACAAGGTTAACTCAAAAAGCTTTGATAAGATTTGGACTAAGCTTGATGGGTCTGGTAAAGATGTCGTGATTTGATTTAAAGAACAATTAGTCAAAAGTCAAGAGCACAGGGAAATGTCAAATGTTCTGCCTTTGGTGCTACAGTACACTGTTGCAGTACCGGTATCAAACATGTAGGAAGCAGGTGTTGCAGTTCCTGAGTGTTTTTTCCTGTTGCACCTGCATTCGCAAAGTGTGAGCTGGGTAATGTTTTGCGCGCGTGCGTGCGTGCGTGTGTGTGTGTGTGTGTGTGTGTGTGTGTGTGTGTGTGTGTGTGTTGTTACATAGCCTATGATTTCATCATCCTTTGTGTAATTTTAACGCACAGTATGCTGCATGTTTGATCACGAGCGTGTTCTGCCTCAGTCCCCCCCTTCTACCGTTATAGTAGAGTAAGTCGTCCTTTCTGTTGTCCAGAGCGGGAGTGTCAACTCTATGTCCCCATGGCTTCATTTGCGCGTCCTTTTTAAAAGTTGTATCAAGCTCTGCTGGCCCCTATATAATGAGCTCAGTCTCTGCATCATTGCCACTTAGATCTGCTCCTCATTTTGCTCACATCTCTGTCCTCCCCTGTACAGTTATTATTATTGTGAGTGCTCAAGAAATCTCCAAACATCTAGCAGCTGTGTGTAATTTGAGTATAACTGTTATTGCATTTTTTCTTGTACTGTGTAGCATAAGGTTAATTCTTAGGCCTAGTGAGGTTTTTGATTAATGTTGGGTTATGTCAGTCATTTTTGATAATAGTTTGTATCTGTAATAATTTATCTGGCATTCACTGAGTATTATCTGGTATCTCATTTTATCAGGGCTGACTTAGATAAATTTACTCTTGCTAATTTCGTGTTGATAGAGGCTATTGCAGTTAACCATATATTTAACCTGTTTATTTGCCATTACATTATCCTTATGAGTCCTGAATGTTTTGTTGTTAATTTGTGCATTAAACTTTAACTTGTAATTTTACCTAACTCTTTTGTTTTGAACCTGGAACTTTACGGGACAGTAGTGACTCTTAGTATTCTCACTTAAAGTGTACGTTATCTTTCTCTGTTCCGTAACATAAATTTGGCGACCTCGCCAGGATTGTGATGTCCCTGATGTGTTCCCTGCATGTGCTGTCACTAGGGCTAAGTCTAAAGTTACTGGTGATTTAGAGGATAATGATGATGATGATGTTATCCTAGCTGACACTTTTCTTGCTAATTTGGACCACTCACCAGATGAGGCAGTACCCCGTAGTGTTGATAATTTGTCTCGTGAAGAGTTGGTTGAGTTGCAGGTTGCTGACCCTGAGTTGAAAGGTCTAGCTAACTCTGCTTACAGTGAAGAAGAGTCAGCCGGTGCTTCTACTTGTTATTATGTAAAGTCAGGAGTACTTATGAGGAAGAGGAGACCCCCAACAGCATCAGCCGACTGTGAATGGGAGGTTGTACATCAAGTTGTCATCCCTCGTGTTTGTAGGCAGGATATCATTAGAGTGGCTCATGATTCCAGTTTGGCAGGACACCTTGGAGTGAGGAAGACTGTGGCACGCATTTTGAAACACTTCTACTGGCCAGGTATCTTCAGGGATGTTTCCTGGTATTGTAGGTCTTGTCACACCTGTCAAGTTGTGGGGAAGTGTAATCAGACTGAAAAGGTTGCACCTCTAGTTCCCATTCCTCCTTTTGAGGCGCCTTTCACCCGTGTGTTGGTGGATATTGTGGGGCCTCTTCCTAAGACTTCTTCAGGATTTTCTTATGTGTTGACCCTGATTGATATGGCTACTCGTTATCCTGAAGCCATTCCACTTAGAAACATCTCAGCAAAGAACGTGGTTAAGGAAATGCTAGGGTTCTTCACAAAGTTTGGTCTGCCCAAGGAGGTACAGTCAGACCGGGGAAGTAATTTCATGTCAAACGTTTTCAAGCAGTCTCTGAAAGAGTTGGGCATCACCCAGATCACGTCTTCAGCTTACCATCCCCAAACCCAAGGAGCGTTGGAGAGATATCATCAAACACTCAAATCGATGCTCAAGAAATACTGTTTGGAACATCAGAAAGACTGGGATAAAGGTCTTCCATTCATTGTGTTTGCCGCAAGAGAATCTCCAAATGAATCACTGGGCTTCTCACCTTTTGAACTACTGTTTGGCCATGAAGTAAGAGGACCCCTTAAGCTACTCAAGGAATGCTGGCTGTCGGAGGAAGATGACGTCAACCTGCTGGAGTATGTGATGAAGTTCAAAGAACGGCTGTCCACTGCTTTACAGCTGGCGAGAGAGAATTTAGGAGCTGCTCAGGAGAAGATGAAGACTTGGTATGATAAGAAGTCCAGGTTACGCCACTTTCAGCCAGGAGATCAGGTTTTGATTCTGCTACCAGTTCATGGGCAACCTCTTCAAGCCAAGTTTAGTGGTCCTTATTTCGTGGAGAAGAAACTCAGTGATGTCAACTATGTCATCGCCACACCAGATCGTAGAAAGAACAAGCAACTATGTCACATCAACATGCTAAAGTTATATCACAGGCGGGACGAAAATAATCCAGTCTGGACTGTAGCTGTTCCACCCGAGTCTGCAAGTGAAGCTCTCCCATGCAGTATGAGTCTGAGTGATAGTTTGGGGAAAAATCCTGATATCATGAATGATCTCCAGACTAAGCTTTCTCATCTACCACCCAAGGAAAGGCAGGAGTTTTCGGCATTACTGCAGGAGTACCCGCAAGTGTTCCGTGCTACTCCAGGAAGAACCACTGTGTTGATGCATGATGTCGATGTTGGAGACGCAAAGCCAATTAAATTGCCTCCTTACCGTGTGAACCCAGTGAAAGTTCCTCTCATCCAGAAGGAGCTTGGCTACCTGTTGGACCACAAGATGATTGAGCCCTGTCAGAGCGAGTGGAGTTCTCCTGTCACTCTAGTCCCTAAGCCAGGTGGGTCACAGCGGCTTTGCATTGACTACAGACGTGTTAATCAGATAACCAAAACAGACACTTACCCTCTCCCTCGTGTGGAAGATTGCATAGACAAGATCGGAAAGGCTAGGTACATAAGTAAGTTTGATTTGTTAAAGGGATACTGGCAAGTATCTATGACTGAACGTGCTAGGGAGATCTCATGTTTTGTAACACTAGGAAAGGCTTTTGCATGTTCGGTAATGCCATATGGTATGAAGAATGCACCAGCCACATTTCAGAAGCTCATGAATGTTGTAACAGAGGGTTTGGCAGGGTGTGTTGTTTATATTGATGATGTATTAATCTTCAGTGACAACTGGAAAGATCACCTATGCCATGTCAGTAAATTTCTTGAGCGTTTGGTTCATGCTAATCTTGTAGCTAATTTATCAAAGTGTGAGTTTGGTCAAGCTAAAGTTTAGTACCTTGGGTATGTAATTGGTGATGGACATGTTGCACCACCAGGAGCTAAGGTTCAGGTTATAAGTGATCTTCCCAGACCTAAAAGTAGGAAGGAGCTACAAAGATTTTTGGGAATGGTAGGTTATTACAGGAGATTTTTTCTTAACTTTTCTATTCTTGTATCACCACTTACAGACCTACTGAAAAAGGGAGTTGAATTTGTCTGGACTGATAACTGTGAATCCTCTTTTAACAAACTTAAAGCTATCCTATTAAGTCAGCCAGTGCTCGCTACTCCAAATTTTGCTAAGCCTTTTAAGATGGCTGTTGACACAAGTGATACAGGAGCTAGGGCTGTTTTTCTGCAAGAGGATGATCAGGGTATTGAACATCCTGTATCTTATTACAGTGAGAAGTTCACTCCACCTCAAAAGAACTACTCAACTATTGAGAAAGAGCTTTTGGCCTTAATTTTGAGTTTACAGCATTTTTCATTTTATTTGTGTTCTGGTTTTGACCCCATAGTCATTTATACCGATCATAACCCACTGAAATTCCTTAGTAAGTTTAAAGATAAAAATCAGAGATTGACAAGATGGAGTCTACTTCTTCAGGAGTATTCATTAGACATACAACATGTCAAGGGAAAAGAAAATGTTATTGCAGATTGCTTATCTAGACTTTAGACAGATTGTTTTAGAGTAATAAGAAATTTCCTTTGTAAATTTCTTTTTTCTTTGTGGGGAGGTGTTACATAGCCTATGATTTCATCATCCTTTGTGTAATTTTAACGCACAGTATGCTGCATGTTTGATCACGAGCATGTTCTGCCTCAGTCCCCCCCTTCTACCGTTATAGTAGAGTATGTCGTCCTTTCTGTTGTCCAGAGCGGGAGTGTCAACTCTATGTCCCCATGGCTTCATTTGCGCGTCCTTTTTAAAAGTTGTATCAAGCTCTGCTGGCCCCTATATAATGAGCTCAGTCTCTGCATCATTGCCACTTAGATCTGCTCCTCATTTTGCTCACATCTCTGTCCTCCCCTGTACAGTTATTATTATTGTGAGTGCTCAAGAAATCTCCAAACATCTAGCAGCTGTGTGTAATTTGAGTATAACTGTTATTGCATTTTTTCTTGTACTGTGTAGCATAAGGTTAATTCTTAGGCCTAGTGAGGTTTTTGATTAATGTTGGGTTATGTCAGTCATTTTTGATAATAGTTTGTATCTGTAATAATTTATCTGGCATTCACTGAGTATTATCTGGTATCTCATTTTATCAGGGCTGACTTAGATAAATTTACTCTTGCTAATTTCGTGTTGATAGAGGCTATTGCAGTTAACCATATATTTAACCTGTTTATTTGCCATTACATTATCCTTATGAGTCTTGAATGTTTTGTTGTTAGTTTGTGCATTAAACTTTAACTTGTAATTTTACCTAACTCTTTTGTTTTGAACCTGGAACTTTACGGGACAGTAGTGACTCTTAGTATTCTCACTTAAAGTATACGTTATCTTTCTCTGTTCCGTAACAGTGTGTGTGTGTGTGTGTGTGCGTGTGTGTGTGTTTTACAATAGAAATCAAAAGTTTTCAATTTTTAATACTTATATAATCATGGTAGAAGGACTGAGGCCTTCCCAGGAGTTGACCTGTTGTTTCTGAGAACGGTAGGTCAAAGGCTAAGACAACTTGGCATTATCAACTTAAAAAGTTTTTATCTGATTTAAACCAAACTTGATGCAGGACTTGAGGATATGGCAAGGACAAAAGGGATTCGATTTTAAGAACACTGAGACAACGGTCAGTGTCACAGGGAAAGGTCAAATGTCAAGGTCACAGGGCAAGATCACATGGCAAGTTCAGCATAAACATCTTGACCCAATTTGAAAAAAAAAAAAAAAAAATCTGGTAAGAAAGCATGGTTCAAGGGATTTGACTTTGAGAGCATTCCCACAAAAGTCAAGGTCACAGGGCAAATTCAAATGTCAAGGTTACATGGCAAGGTCAGCAAACAATTATGATCCGATACAGATCAAACTTGGTGGTAAACTTGGGGGTAAGGCCAAGACGATGAGATTCAAGTTTAGTAACAATCAATCCCGGGGCAGTCAAAAGGCAGGTCAAAGTCACGTGGCAAGGTCGACATCAACAGTTTTGATTCAAACTAAACAGAATTCGGTGGATGGACTGAGGGTGGAGAGATTCGGCTTTGAGAATAGGTTGTCAGAAGTCAACGTCATAGGCCAAGGTTAACGGTTCAATTCTATAACTCAAAAAAGTACTGAATCGATATGGACGAAACTTGGTGAAAGAGCTGAAGGCTAAGGACGGTTGAAGAGTTTCGTTTTTGAGAACAACAGGCAAACTGTCAAGTCATATGGCTGAGTCACCTTAACCAGTTCTTATGTAATTTGGACCAAACTTGCTAAGAAGGGTTGGTGGTCAGGCAACGATGAAGTAATTTGATTTTGAGAATAGATAGTCTAATGTCATGATCACAAAACCAAGTCAAATGTTCGGCCCTCAGACCACCTATAAAGCGCGGGTGTTGTGCTCTCGGTTCTCTTTGCAGTTCGCTAAGTTCTTGCGATCTCCAGACAGTAAGTTTAGGAGAGACTCTGATATGAAGCGGTCAGATGTAGCCTTCATGAACCAGTCCTGTACTATAAGTCTTTCCTAAGTTGGTTTAACTGTATGGTGTTAACAAGAATATAATAAAGAAGACGTCATCTGACTCAGTGGACTGGTGGCCTGATAGACAGATAGGTACATAAAGTTAAATGAAGGAAGGAAGTGACATGAATTGATTAATGACAATGGGTGAAGTATAGAATGGAATTAAATTTGGTGATAAGGTTATTGCATGATGATAATGCTAAAAGAAGGAACTGCAACAGAATAAACATAATTTATTAGTAGGGAATCTTCCTCTAATCCCCTTTGCTCTATCATTCCTAATTCCACACAATGATCCTAGTGCTGTCGGTAAGAATTAATTTAAACCCACTTCACCCCCATCTCACCTTGGCCACATCCCTAAGCCGCTCATCAATCTCTTCAGTGGTGAGGTTGGTGAGGGCGTCCATGTCGAGTGCTAGCCAGGGCGCCATCTCTCTGACGGAGGCCTGGGCGGTAAGAAGCATCCCTATCTTGAATTGGTCCCCGACAGCTGACAGGTACTCAAGCTTCGCGGCTGCATTGTACTCCTCAACCTCCTGCTGGGTCGGCATTACAGCCTGGGAGATCGAAGTCTGTGTTGGTGGTGTTAAGGAGACGGGCAATGCTGATGGTGGTGACAAAACTGGACTAGACAGAATGTATGATAGACATGGAGTAAGGGAGTCCATTGGTCGGAAGGTGGAAGTGATCGTGCTTAGATGTGATACACATAGAGAATAGACGTGAATAGGGCGGTGGACAGGATATATGCGACTGAGCTTGAAGGTGGGAGGAGGAGTGAAATGTCAAGATGCCGATGACTGGCTATAGGAAACAAATGTGAGAGAGGAAGTATGGAAAATAGCAAGCTAACGAACTGGAAAAGGACTCTGGGACACAAATGTGTGAGAAAAGGAAGTACCGCATGGAAGATGAGCAAGGAAAAGAAGTGGCAAAGAAATGAAATGAAATGATGAAGTACGTATGCAAACGCAAATGACGAGGAGTTGAATGTCTCTCTCTCTCTCTCATCTTTACCGCGTATCTCGCATTGTATCTGCCACTACTACATCACTCCCACCGGCTTACCACCCACCTCAACCGTGCTGACGTTAACTTCGGTGTAGGTTCCAAACTTGTCCCATATCTCGCAGTAGATGGTGAAGGAGCCTATGGGCAGAATGAGCTCCGTGTCTGGCTTGCTGCTGGCGATGATGGTCCGCTTCAGTCGCTCACCTTCTGTTTCCTCGTACTCTGGTGGAAGGAGGCGGAAAACGGAGATTGGTCGAAGGGTGGAGGGGGTTCAGGAGGGAAGGGAAGGGAAGGGAAGGGAACGGAGGGGAAGGGAAGGGAAGAGAAGGGAAGGGAAGGGAAGGGACGGGAAGAGAAGGGATGGAAAGTGGATATTAATCAAGAGGTGTAAGTGGTTCAGAAAAGTAAGGAAGGAATGGGAAGGGATGGAAAAGGGAGATTGATCAAAAGGTGTGGGTGGTTCAGAAAGGAAGGGAAGGGAAGGAAATGAAAGGCTGTTCAAGAAGGGCAGGTGTGGTTCAGGAAGGATGCTGTGCGTATAAAGGTACGGAAGATTAACTCTTTGGCTGAGCAGGGTTTCTAAATGCTTAATAAAACCGCATATCTGTCTGTCTATCTACGGTATATAATAACAATCTACCACTGTACTATAAGACTTATCCACATTGTTATAACCCCTCAATACTTCCGATTTCTATCTTCAGATTAAAATTGTTCGGAATATGTGAGAAACGTGAATATCAAAATACAGCTATCGTAGCGACAGGGCTAATAGTGATAGTGAAGCCGATGAGAGACATTTTGAAAGTGATGCTAAGGAGACGTCTTGAGGGTCACTGGACATGATTCTGCAAAAAAAGAAAAGAAATTAGATGATAGAATAATGTTACTTGAGAGGTGGTCCATGTGGAGAAATGGAGCCAGTGCAGCAGGGTACTAGATGGAAGTAGGTACAGTACAGAATAATTAGGGAAACAGTGGCTGCAATAGTTACTGAAACTTTGATATAACAAATAGATACTAATTTAAGCCCCCATGATAACATGGCTTTATTAAAGCCTTGGTTGGGGCGGTTTTCATCAATGGAAAATTTCATGTAGTTTTAATTTTAGATGGAGAAGAAAATTTCATGAGGGATACTTTATTTATTACCGATTTTCCCCCCCTTTTTTTTTAGGGACGCACTTACCGTTAGCGCTACTTTTTTGTTAAATTGATTATTCTTATTTCTAGCCACCTTTATAGTAGCTGCAGCGAGAAATGAACGCTGTGGTGGGGCAGCCGGTCATCCGGGGATTCCCCCACTGTAGCCATATCCACATGTCACCGACCATAGAGGTAGGATGTCACCGACCATCGGCCACCGCTGCAGCCCCGCTCCATGATCCTTACCCTGTGTCTCTGGCTTTCTCTTTCTCTCTCGGTTTCTATATAAACTGGTGTATTTCCGAAACTAATTATGAAATTATTATGACTTTTGTTCCACACCACCACTGAGGTAAAAATCAAGGAGAGTTTTCTGTATAAAGGTTTCCCCCCCTTGTCTGAGGGCAGGTCAGTTCTGGCGAGTGTATAATTAAAGGTCAGGCGGAGGTATCGGCAAGGCCGCACTCCCCCGCTCATATGCCACATTTAGGAGGGGGGGGAAACCTTTATACAGAAAACTCTCCTTGATTTTTTACCTCAAATGATTGATTGGAACAAAAGTCAAAATAATTTCATAATTAGTTTCGGATACACCAGTTTATATAGAAACCGAGAAGAAAGAAAGCCATTTGGGTAGGATCATGGAAGCGAGACTACAGCGATGACCCGAAATGGTCGGTGTTTTCATGTGGATCTTGAAAGCTACAGTGGGAGAATCCGGTCAGTCACCTGCCCCCACCACAGCGTTCATTTCTTGCTGCGGCTACTATAGTTTGAGACGATAAGCCTATGATGGCTAGGTATGCTCCTTCGCACACATTAAGGTTATGATATCAGCTTACTTTATTTTTTGCACTGGTCACATGGTGCCACACAGCCTTATTTGTTTGCATTTATTATGGGCAGTTTTAGTAAATGGTGAACAGAACTAGCTTTTAGTAGTTATTTCTGAATGCAAAGCTAAGAAAACTGAAGTATTTTCTTTTTGCGTCAGTTTTTTTTCACGTTAATCAATTCTCGAGATACATGAAAACGTCATTACAACATCCATAAATCAGCTACAGTGACGTATACTGGGAATTGGTGTATTATAATTTCCATCGTTGTAATCTCTTTCATTATTCAATACCGATTTCATTGTCGATTCTGTTAAAGTCCTGAACCCACCAGCATGAGTACTGCTGTAAGTTATTCAGCCCAGGAACGTCCCCTCAGGTGAATGGTTCCAAGAGTCCTCGCCCTCGTACTTGTTCTGGTTTGCTTCCTGAATCCATGGATTTTACACACACACACACACACACACACACACACACACACACACACACACACACACACACATTCTATATGCTATGACGTATGGTTGTGAGGCCCGGAAACTGAATAAATCGATGGATGATCAACTAATCCGTTCTCAGAAAGCAATGGAAAGGTTAATGTTGGGAATATCTTTAAGGGACAGGAAGAGATCAACTTGGGTGAGAGAGCAGACAATTGTCAAAGACATTACAGAAGTTACAAAAGAGCAGAAATGGAGGTAGGCAGGCCATGTAGGAAGAATAAGGGATAACCGATGAAACAAGAAGCTGACTGACTGGACACCGAGAGATTGTATGCTTAGTAGAAAAAGGCCAGACAGGAGGTGAGGAGATGAGATAGAGAAATATGCGGGAAAAACGTGGCAAAGATTGGCTCAGTCAAGGAATTAGTGGAAAAGGTTGGGGGAGGCCTTTGTTCATCAGAAGACTTGTAATTGCTGATATTGATAATGATATGACGATGATGATGATGATTTCAACTATATATATACAGATTATAAATATAAATAAATAAATAATATATATATATATATATATATATATATATATATATATATATATATATATATATATATATATATATATATATATATATATATAAGCGCTGATGTTAATCTAGTCACAGCAATATAGTTTGCAGCGACATACAAACACATGCACAAACATACACACACATATCTACTGGTCAGTCTATCCATTTATCTATCTTTCTGTCTATATCTATCAACATATAAACAGCTATGCTTCCTCCTAAGGGACTCCCATAATGGGATTGGGTACGGTATAGGTAATGTTTTTCTGTGGGACGGCAGTTTTACCTAAATACCCAGACCAACTAATTGCTTGTCAGCAGTTGTTGGAAACTACTGGTACACAGAAATCAGTGACGTGTAGTAAGACTTGCAGTATGAGAGATTCTCTGCTGAGACTCTGTGCTTGTGGCTGAATTCCTGCCTATTGGTGGTCGGGTTGTAACCAAACTTTTAGCCATACACAACCCTTATACAGTTCGAGCATAGCAACAAAACGTACGGAAAGTGGAGAAAGATCTACTAACACGCAGATGCAGATGGATAGTGCCAGAAGTGTACTACAAGTCAGTATGCGTATCATACACACGGACATTTGCGTACTTAAACTGGTAAGTGTAATAATTTCAGCAGCTGTACTGTGGTATATGTGTGCACTTGCAAGTTGGTGTCTGAGATGTCTTAGCTGAATATTATTATTATTATTATTATTATTATTATTATTATTATTATTACTATTATTATTATTACTGCCGCCAACGAAGTTGGAGGATGTGCTGTATTCATCAGCGTTTGTCTGTCTGTGGACAAGTTATCTCAAAAAGTTTGTTGCTGGATTTCAATGAAATCTGCTGCATAGGTAGGCACTGGGTCAAGGAAGATTTTGAGGTGTATCCAGACTCAGATGCAGGAATATATCATAAATTTTAACGGCGTCCGCGGAGGGTAGCCTTCAGTGAGATTGTGTAACGAGGGAAAACTAAACCCTAGAATCAATTGCCTCCGTCAACAATGTGAAGCGGAGAGTAGTTCATAACTCCTAAATTACACTGGCGTTGACGGTGGTATGCGCTCTCTGAGTGCTTATTAGTTACTTATGTATCTTGCCCTGCCGCCAACGAAGTTGGAGGATGTGTTGTATTCATCTGCGTTTGTCTGTCTGTGGACAGACAAACGCAGTCAATTTCCTGAGGCTTGCAGTCCTACATGCCACACACCCTCAGAAGTTACTAAGTATCGTAACAAAACCTGAGTACTGGCAGTAGAAAACTGCTCAGAAATTTATGTACAGAGAAGAGGTTGACCTGTAATGCATTTTCACACGTGTGTTTACCTGCGAATACAAATGTATTCAAGAAATACTTGTGTTTAGGATAAGCAGGTGTTCTCATGGACACCTGGATACTCTTACAGATTTATTCTCGAAGACACACGCGATTATGGGTGTACAGATCCATGTATGAGGAAATGGAGAGATTCGCCAAAATAAGAATTAATCGCAGACATGCTGTTTTTGCCATATTTAAAAGTCAATTTCATTCTTACTTTCACTTAACTTGCACTTGAGTCACAGGGTGGTTATGCCGGACGGGTAAAATGACTATGTATTACTCCTTTGCTTGGAAGTCTTCGAGTTGAAAGAAATTAAACATACTTATTCACAGCCAGGAACATATAATACGGTTCAAGGTCTGTTTGTAAATTGAAATCAGTATTGCAGCAGAAGGGAAGTCAAGTAATAATCAAGAAAGCTCTGGAGTTTTCTTGGCTTTGGATGAAAATTTTCGACCTTAACCTTTTTTCATCTTTATTTGCTTGGCTAACTGGAACGGGTTGTTCGGTTGCAAGCAAAGCAGAAATCAATGTAAAGTCAAGCAATTCTGATATTTAATTCTCACTAAAACATCCTAATAGATGAGCTCATAAAACCAGAACATAAGCTTGCACAACATTTCATCTCTTTTATCTCCCACTCTCCTCCGCTGGTTAATATTCTTAAGCTTAGTTGGGTTTGGTATGGTGCTCTGAGCATATTAATCGCTAAACAGGAAAGCGGCGGACATATCCTACGTGTGGCTTAGATGAAGCAGGCGAACTTTTGCCTCTGTTTGTACTCACGAAAGTATGTGTAGTGGTCAACGCCCGCCTCCTCAGGGTCGTCCCAGTCCTTGCACAAGACCTTAAAAATGTCCACCATAGCCCTGCCCTTCTGAGGCATCACTAGACAGCTTCCTCCCCTGGGCGGCTTGTTAAGTACCAGAGTCATCACGTACTCGCCTGGGGGGTAGAGAGGAACCTAATGATGTCACCAAAAAAACAGTCAAGAGCAGCTGCAATGGGCGGAGGTGCATACCATGAAAAATGTTATGTGCAGGTGTGCTCCACTGACATACCAAAGGATTAATACAGTTCGAGTTGTCCGAAGAAGATTAGTGTTTTGAAATAAATGTATGTAATAAAAACAGTTCTTACTATTGATAAGACAGAAAATGTCATAAGTAAGTGATTTGTGCATCCTCATAACAAAAGAACAACTTATGTGGAATAAGTCCCACAAGCATTTTGCAGTATCCATCGTCTGTGGTGCCATATTTTTTTTCGTCTGAAATATGCACCGAAACATTTTTGATCGAGTGTAAACAAACGTGGTTATTAAGGGGATGTAAGATGAAACCTTAAACAGCAGGTCGTATGAGGATATCTTTGATATTTCTTGAAAGAAAACTAAAAGCCAGCGCTGTCGCAGTTTACAACACAGCAACACGATAAAATTATAAAGAAAATGAAAGTTTACAACATACCAACATAACAAAGTTAAAAAGAAAGTAAACACATGAAAATGACTAGTGTATGATAAAGGCCTGATTGACTGTGGAGATAATTTAGTAACAATGTGAAGGTACAAAAACAGCAATGATGAATGTGGAGTCTCTATCAAGGAAAGGAAATGACAAGATCAGAGAAATATATAACTACAAACGCCTTTTGATGCAAAATATAACAACAAAATGCCAGCTGATTCATACACTGTGTACTAATTTAAGATGTTCTACAGCTAAGTTCAAAACAAAAGATTAAGCACAGATGAATTCAGAAGTTCCTGGTAGAAGTTTCAGTTACCAGCCGTGGCAGAGAGAGACGAAATTAATGTAACGCCACAGACTAACCACTACTAAGACTTGTTTCAGATGTTCAGCTATATTTGCTTTGACTTGCGGAAACTCAGAACTACTGCCAAATCTTACTCAGTATTCCACCCTCTGAATCACGGACTTGGAAATACAATATACTGGATGGTCCATATATTGCGCATCCAAATTTTCGTAGATTGTGGGGATGGCTCAGTTAATGTTACCAGTGTCTACGTGTCTACCCGTATCACTTTCTACTTAACCCCCTATATGCTTTGGCGTCTACTTTCTTACGTCGTCTGATTGCAGGTTTGCTTACTAACCTCATGAAACAGCCACCATTTCCGCACTCCTCAACAACAACTGGGTCATTCCTGCAACATACAAGACTGAAGAGAGCAATATACAGATTACCTTGTATACTAAAGAGACAGGAACAGAAACCTTGGGAAGTGAACTTAAGCTCTATTGACCTTGACCTGTTATGACCTGACTGACCTTTGGCACCACCCGGGACGCGGACTTTGAGGGTCAACTTGTACTTCTCGAGGCCAGGATTGAGCAGGAAGAGGTCGCTGCTGAGGGCGATGTCACGTGAAGTCTTCCCCGTCGGTATCACTGCACAGGTGGCAGGTATGGTCAGTCAAAGGTTGTTGGGGAATAGAGTGGATGACATTTAGTTTTGCCCTTAACAACATTCATTCATTCATAATCTAATCCAGTGTTGCCCCATGAGGAGCGTTGAAGAGAGACTTTCCAAATTAATTAAGTGGCACAATCCACTCACAAATATATAATTCGGTATTATCACCTTCATCTTAATCCAATTATCCACATTTACATGATGATAGGGAGATTAAGGGAACGGCTCCTTGATCTCACAGGGCACATGGGTCTGAGTAAACCCAAATAAAATCTCCCTATCTCTATTAAATTGTAAGAGGTACGAGACTCTGCAACACAACTGGTGGGTGGTGAGGTGGCAATATTTATATGCCAGTACAAGCAGGAAGGGTTTTAATCCCCCGCTTTCGCCCCTCCTAGCCTCCTTTTCAACTTCACACTTTGTACTGTAGGATGTACGCAGCTGCTTGCATTGTAAGTGCTGGATGGTTGAGTCGCCACATTCATAAGAGAATACATAGCAGAGAAAGCTGTGAATAGGATACTTAGAGAAGTAGTACACTGGGCAATAATGATACTGTGTGCTGGGGAGTGGATTGTCAGTGGCTATGGTATTGTACGAGAGTATGAGTACCCAAGAGTGAATGATGATGATTCTACAGTTAATGCTGGGATGCATCAGAGGCCTGTACTATTGTTTAAATGTACTTAAGGCACTGCTGAGTGACTTTAACACTGACCCGTCCTGGAAGCTGTTGTATGACTTCTGAGAACTAAAGGGAGGCCACAGAGATATAGGAGGTTGCTAAACATGGAATGGAGTTTAGGGGACAGAAAGACACTGGATAAAATGAAGTTGACGATCACTCAAGAAGGTGATGGCACTGTGGTGGCAGAAGATGAATGGTCATGTGATATGTGTCGCAAGGATGTTAGGAGTTATTCAATTCTATGTAATGTGTACACAATATATGCAGTGGTGTCAGAGGCAAGCTGTGGGATGTGGTCGGCTTCGAGCGTATAGTGTGTAGCCACTCTATAAACGTGAGGAAAGGGCTATACCTGATAGGCTAGACTTAACGGATGAATCTATATGGTATGTGGAGGTCTGTTATCTGGGTGATATGATCTGTGCTGAGTGGGTGTAAGTGGGTGTGAGTGAGTGTTAGAATCTGGATGTGGAGGGAAGAAGTTTGGGGAATTGTTGCTTCTTTTGAAACTGAGGGGACTCTCCCACTACAGTGAGGGGAAAATGGTAGGCTATATGTGTATGTTTATTGAGACGTGTAATGTTTTTTGATGATGAAAACTGGGCAGTAATGGAGGAAGACATCCTCTTTTACTATCCAGTTCTGTCCTTTACTATGTAATCGCAGAGATGGAGATGACATGATGGATGTGCAGCGCATCCCTCACTGCAGAGCTGCAAATTAAAGTGTTGCGAATGAGCAGCTGAGAAGTCGGCTGGGAACTGAAGGTACAGGAGATGTGATGCAAGGGGGAGACTGGGGTGGCTTGACAATGCAGAAAGAATGGAAGACCAGCTACAGTACTGTAAATCAATCACTCGGTCTATACTTTAGCAGACTTATTAGTATATTTAATTAAACCTTTCAGCTGAACCATCAAGACGCTCAGAACTGAATCCGTTTTGTTATGCATCACTTCAGGATGAATACGGCAATGTAATGTGATCTCGATAATTACGTAATCATCGCTTTATACTTCTTTACACTGATGACTGCTGTTTCTTCTGATTACCAGTACTACTAGGCGACTTATTCAGCTTCGGGCGAACTTTCGAACTGAAGATCATGAAATAAACTCCATTAACTTATTTTCTACTCTGGCACTTCTAATTTAAAGGTATTCTCCACCAGGCTTGACCTTACATGTGCAGCTTTCATCTGATATCAGTTAAACACTATACGTTACCACTTGAACTTCGCCGAAAATTTCCTTATCTCCTTCTTCAGTGCTGAGAAGTAACAAGATATAATACTTGGAAACGGTGCTAGTCACAAAAATGTACTGTGTAAGGATGTAAAGCCTTATTTTCCCACTAAACTATTCGAAATATACTGTAGTATGACGACAAGGATGAGATGGAGGGATGGAGTGAGGAGGTATATGGGAGGGGAGTGTGAGCTGGGAGCAGGGCAGTGAAATGGAGGGGGACATGGGGGCGATTTGTTTGTGGCCACCCCTTACGGGATTACGGCGTCTGGCAATAAATACGATACATTCTCATTATAACATGCCATTTTGACATTCTCTCGTATCTCTGACTGGGGTAAAAATAATATGGTTGTTTTTAATGCATCTAAGACTCAGTTCTTACACCTATCAACCCGACAAAATCTTCCACAGGTATACCCACTAGTGTTTAATAATATTCAGCTAAATCTTGCATCATCCTTGAACATGCTTGGGGTTTCATTTACTCGGGACTTATCTTGGAAAGATCATATTACATCTCTTGTAAAATCTGCTTCCAAGAGATTGGGTGTGCTAAGCCGACTCCGCTCTTTCTTTACCCCTGCACAATTGTTGACTCTATACAAGGGTTTTATCCGCCCCTGTATGGAGTATAACTCTCATGTGTGGGGAGGCTCTCCACATACAGCTCTTCTCAATAGGGTGGAGTCAAAGGCTTTTCGTCTCATTAACTCTCCTCCTCTTATTGACTCCCTTCAACCTCTGTCTCTTCGTCGCACTGTTGCATCTTTATCTCTTTTCTATCGCTACTTTAATGGTCACTGCTCCTCTGAACTGTCTGCTTGCATTCCTTCACCTCTACGACGGGTGCGTAGCACCCGTCTGGCAGCAAACTCTCATCCCTTTTCTGTCCAACTCTCTAATGCAAGAGTTAACCGTTACTCCCAGTCTTTCATTTATGCAACAGGTCAGCTCTGGAACTGTCTCCCTCTGTCTGTATTTCCTGCTGCCTATGATCTCCAGTCTTTCAAATGCAGTGTGTCCAGGCATCTCAAAATGATCGGATCTTGAATTTGGCTCTCTATTGTATTTTGTTTTTCTCTTAGAGGGAACTGTTACTGCGGGCTCATGGCCTTTGGTTCCTTCTTCCTCGCATAAAAAAAAAAAAAAATTCACACTAAATTGCCAAAAGTTGCATATCAAAGTTACATTAGTACCAACACGGCTACCAGGGCCCTTTCCCCCCTACTGTATTTACAGAATCAGTTGTATGTAAAAAGTTGTCATTTTGGAACACATCTTTTGTAATCGTAATTAGAACTGTCCGAACGCTTAAGCACTCCTCACCAGGTGGACATGGGTCAGGAGCTAAGGAGCCTCCACCACCTCCTCCACCTGACCCTGGTGGTGGGGCAGGACAATCCCTCTTCTCTACCACCCTATGGCCGTCGGTGGAGGTGATGGTCCACTCGTACTGCATGTCGTCGTGGCAGTAAGCGGTGCACACGCTGGAAAGGGCTACTCGGGACGACGGGTTCACAAGTAGCCCAGAAAAGGTCGGCTGGCAGAGTTTTGGGTCCGCACACCTGAAAATGTCATTACAAGTTACAAGATGGTAATGTACAAAGTAAGTTATAGGGTGTGCGAGAAGGGTGAAGGTGACTGTGATGGAAAGGACAAGAAACTGTGGACTATAAAAATTAATCCCTTAAATCCTGGGTCTTAATTTAGCTTAATTTTGCTGTTATTAGACGGTAACTTAGGAAAAGCTTATTAAAACTATAATCCCACCAATTCGTAATGTTCATCCTAAGCAAGAACACATAAAAAACGACGACATCAGAATTCAAGGGGTTGAAAGGTTAAATGGAGTTGAAGAACATATCTTATTTCAAATTTTGGTTAGAATAAAGAAAATCACACATACAGTACATAACCAGGTTTTGTTTACAGACGACCATTTGAACTGAAACATTCATTCAGATTCCTGCTGCTTTCACTTGTACGCTGAAATGACACATTTCTAATAGTTTTACTCCTTCAGTCCGATACTCATATGTCTTATATCTGTCGGACCCTCCCAGGCAGGGCCGGCTTTAAGCTAATTGGACCAATTACTCCCAATTGGGCCCCGCGCCTAAGGGGGCCCCGCGGTAGGGAGCTAGGGTAGGCCTAATCTACTGTAGTCTTGTCAAACACACAACAACACATTGCCACATACTGTACACCTAACACCACATTGCAGGTTTTACAGAGAACTATGTACTTCTCAAAGGTGATCTACACATTTTGTCTGTTTACTCCTAGGCTTATATATATGCAACTTTACATTAAAATGTAGCTTAAATCTATTTGGTCCATTAACTCGCATGCACTTTTTTAAGTGCACATTTTCATTGCTTTCCATTCTACTATAGAAACATAAAAGTCTATAACAGACTTTATTTATATCTCTATGATTCTACAGACCTTGGCTGTGAACCTGGGGGCCCGACAAAAAAATGTCCCAATTGGGCACCGCAGCTACCAGGGGCCGTGGCTAGAAACGCCTGTCACTGAGTTCCAAAGTTGGTGAGTTACTGAGGGACTAATTATCTTACTTCAGCCAGCCAAGTGCCCAGAACACCCATGCTGTTGTAACGTGGGATTCCTCTGTCACGATTCTGTATAAGTTCTGAAAGTTTAAGAATTTGTGTTTAATTCTGGAACGTGTAGGCTAGAGGAGGCTGAAAAGTGATGAGTTTGTATCGGAAAGGGAAATGTGATGGGTTACTTTGGGAAAGGGGACAACACTGATAAACTTTCCTGTAAGATGCAGTCCTCAAGACATTTAGTTTTTTATATTTTTTTCCAAAATTTCAGCTTAGTTTGGGTAAACTTTGGTTGGTTAGGTTAACTTTGGACAGACCCAAGTTTGAGTTTTGGTAGGATATTTCTCTCGTGAGTTTGTAGGTAAGTCTTGGTGAAAAACTTTGTGCTGGAACAACTGTTTGGGAGAGACAGGTAGATAGACTGAAGGGTAGATGGACAGATAAACAGACGAACAGACAGGCAGACAGATGAATACAGACATAGGTAGATAGATAAACAAAGAGACAGGTGGAGAGATAGATAAATGGATGAATGAAACATACAGGTTATGTCAGGTGAATGGAAGGAAGGATACATAGATAGGGAGATGCATGTGTTGGTAGTTAAGAGATGAGTGGATAGACAGACTGACTGATAGACTGATAAACAGATATAGTTAGATCGATAGATAGATTGATGGACAGATAGATGGGCAGACAGATACAGAAAAACGAGTGAATGAATGAGCAAATGGATGAATATATGGGTTGTGAGAAATGGGAGAAATGGAGTTCCCCCTAGCTAAGCCCTGTATTGGACTATATAGCCCCGCTAGGGTTACAGGAGGGAGCTACCCCTCCCGGCACGGCAGCCCAGGCGAGGCTCGAACTTGCAATCCCCCGATCACAAGTCCAGCGCGCTACCACTGTGCTACCGCGCCCTCCATGGGTTGTGAGACTGTGTGACAACTCTATTACACACCGAGATGAAATGACAAGCTTCACCAGACTATCCATTCTGTCTTGAGTTTGAAAAGAGAACTATAATGCTGTTTGGCCGGCCCCTCAACTTTTAAAATTAGTCCTTTCAGGGTCCGGCAGGGAGAAGCGTGGCTGTTCTAGTTTATAACTGCTATTTCTCACAATTTTAATTCAGCTTTTAACAGACTTACTGAAACGGAGAATTCAGATTTAGCCTCCAATACCGTTTTGACTGCAGGACGTCTTCCCAAAACCCCCCAGCCCCCCCAAAAAAAAGTCTCTAAGCTTCATCGAACTTAAAGGGTTAACAATTTGGACTTCACTGCAACAAACCTGACTCCACTCCAACAAACCAGATTTCACAGCAACAAATTAGACTTCACTGCAACAAACTGGACTTCACTGAGAGAAACTAGACATCACTGCAACAAACAAGACTTTGCTGCAACAAACAAGACTTTGCTGCAACAAACTAGAGTTCCTTGCACCAAACAAGACTTCACTGCAGCGAGACCACTGCAACAAACAAGACTTCACTACAACAAACTGGACTTCACTGCGACAAACAAGACTTCATTCTAACAAACTGGACTTCACTGCAACAAACTGGACTTCACTGCGACAAACTGGACTTCACTGCGACAAACTGAACTTCACTGCAACAAACAAGACTTCACTGCCTCACAAAGAACTTCAGCAACTTCACTGCCTCACAAAAACTTCCAGGATATCGCTGCTCCACAAAACTTCAGACTTTACTGTCCCAGAGAAAAATGATCAAAAGGAGGAGGAGGAGGAGGAGGAGGAGGAGGAGTGCAACACCTGCGTCCACCAAATGATCTAAGGGCCGAACATCTGACTCTGCCCTGTGACCCTGACCTTGCTGATTGGTCTCAAAATCAAACACCTCCATTCTTGCTGGACCCTTAACATTTCTGCCAAGTTTGGTTAACATGTGATCAAAACTGTATGAGCTGACCGTGTCCAGTGACCTTGACCTCTGACCTTTCCCTGTGACACTGACTTCTGCCTGCTTGATCTTAAAATCGAATCCCTTTATCCGTTCCGTACCCCCAATCCATCCACAAAGTTTGGTGTACAGTAGATCGGATGAAAATGGTTTATGTGGACCTTGACCTGTGAACTTCTTGGCTGATCATCAACATTTCCATCGAGTTTGATGCAAATGAAATAAAAACAGCATTAGTCATTTTGTTCGCACACAGACACACGAGTCATATTTTGCCTTTGCCCTGTGACCTTGACCTTTGATTCATTTCGTTTCGTTTTTGAAGGCTCCAACATACTTGCATGCATCGGCCTTGGTCACCTAATGGCGGCTCTCTATGTTGCACGATCCATGGCAGCCTCCCTGTTCAGTCCCTTATCCCTGAGGTCACACTTAATGACCTCGTCCCACGTCTTTCTCGGTCTACCCCTCGCAACCCCACCCCCAATATTAACACTTCTCACATTCTGCACCCAATTATCATCCCCCATCCTCTCCAAATGCCCAAACCATCTCAGTCTACCTCTCATCATTACATCACCAATACACTCCAGTCCCATTCTACCTCTCAACCCCTCCATCGTAAACCCAGCCCCCACCCAGACCTTGCACGCAGGGACGAACTGCACATCCACCTAATCATTGTCATTTCTTTACGTCTGAGCCTGCGAATATCCTCTTCCTTTACTGCCTAGGTCTCACTACCATACAGCATCACACTCGTAACACATGCTGCATACAAAGACCCCTTAGCACGTGGGGAGAGTCCTCTCAATGTCAGGAGAGGCAACAGTTCCCTGACCTTCTTCCAACCACTTCTCATCCTAGCCACTGAGCTAGCTCCAGTCCCACCTCCAGCACATAACATGTTTCCCAAATAACAAAACTCTTCCACACACTCAAGAGACTCACCAGCAAGTTCAATCCTTTCACGCCTGACAATCTCCACCTGCTCTCCCCAACAAGCCACAAACATAAAATCAGCATTATCTCGCAGTCTACCTCTAATACCACTACATCTCTTGTGCACCACAGCACAAGATGGAATTACTTCCCACGCCCTTGTGGCAAACTGCACATAGCCAGTCTCCCTCTTCTGACTGCACAGCCACCAACCGTACATATCACTTTTATCTGCATTTACCCTTAAGCCCTTGTGCCCCATACCATCTCTCTACTTCGTAAATCTTTCTTCCACCTCCCTTTCATTCTCTGCAATCAACACCAAATCATCAGCATACAACATCTCCCACGGGAGTCCGTTTCTGAAGTCACGTGAGAAGGCTTCAAGTACCAACATTCACAGAAAACTCATCACTCAAATCTCCATTCACTCATACCTGGGTGCGAGCACCCACATACATGGTCATAACCACACTAACCAGCCACTCCTCCAACCCAAGCTTTCATACACACACACACACACACACACACACACACACACACACACACACACACACACACACACACACACACACACACAAAACGTCCAGAAAAACATGACACCCTCTGTTACTTTGCAAGCGGTGGCATAAAAAAAAAAAAAAAAAAAAAGAGACCACTGGTGCACAGCCACTCACACGATGCTGATGGCTGGCGGGGCGAGACGCATGACCTCCACCAGGATCTTAGCCAGGGCAAAGCGGGTGTCTCTCTCCACCATCACCATCATCTCGTAGGTCCGGTCCGCCTCGCTCAGACTGGCAGTGTTCAGTACCAGGCGGCCTGCAGTCAGATCTAGGGTCCCTGTGGTTGTGTGTGAGTGCATGGGTGAGGGAGGGACGGGGGGCCATATTTTAAGTTGTGCAGGAAACTTTGTAATATCATTTCCTAAGCAATATATTGTGTACATCTTAAGTTAACACTGTTTTCTGTGTTATTTATATCGTTTTAATATCGACACTGATGACATTAATAAATATAAGAGGATATTAAAATGTACCAGTAATATGCAAAATGGATCACTAAGGAAGGGATGTCACGAAATCTCTAAAGCTGCTTAGATTACGACCCTGGGAGACAAGAAAACTGCAAGGTATCGCCTCCTAAAATCAAGTAGGTCTATCCATTTCTGAAACAGCTGACACACAGCTGGGGGCAAAACTTCATTTAATATTTCAACTCTTGTGCTTCTCAGTTCCTCTCATGGCTAATAATCCTACTGGGGTGCAATATACACAATAAATCGCTAAGGAAGAGTGATACGAAGCCTCCAGTAAAATTCAGAATACGACCCTCAGCCCAGTTTCCTTGTTCTGCCTCACCTGGACCCTTATCGAAGCAGCCCCCATTGCTGGAGGAGAGGATGGAGTATGGTTCGGGAATCCTCTGGGTGTTGTAGGGCGTGAGGCGGCCGTCAGCGTCCGTGGGGTGCTCCTCATCAGTGTCCGTCCGTCGGCAGAACCACGTGCAGTTGAGATCCTGACCCGAATTCACATACAAACTTGTCATGAATTCTAACTCGTAACTCGTAATTTATTTTATAGAAAGAACAAGAGACATGGAAAGAGTCATTATTTTCCCTCCCATGTCCTTCCTACTAAACAAATCTTAAGATGAATAGTATCGTGTAAGTTAAGATTTATTTTTTGCAGGAGGGAGAAAGAACAGTAGTGTGTAGAGTTTTCCAGTCACTTGTTCGTCCTGCAGAAACAAATCAGAATTGCGAGAGAAAATGGCATTACATTTTGAAAGTGGTTCCGGCCTCAGGTAGGTTTGATACACTTGTTGTAGTGGGGAAGGAAGCTGACGGGATATACATTGTTGAAGTACTAGCTCCAAATACAGAGGCTTCAACTATCGGCCTCTGCAAATAGGGCAAGAACGCATAACTAACTTAAATGCCTGCAACTGTTAAAAAGTTGTTTCAGGCCACTCTGATAGATGCATTATCGCTTACAGAAACTCATAACTGTTGTCACAATGGCCATACTGTGCCACCCACTGTAGCATGGCTTGTGAATTCTATCTATCCATTGCCAAACGCCTTAATCCCGTAAGTGGTGGCCACAAACAAATCGCTTCCATGTCGCTCTGTCCCCCGCCATTTCACTGCCCTCCCCCCAGCCCACACACCCCTCTCATATACCTCTCCACTCCATCCCCCCATCTCATCCTAGGCTTCCCCCTTCCTCTCCCCCCCCCTCCACCTCACCCACAAACATTCCCCTTGTTAGTTTCTCATTCTCCATCCTCTCCACATGGCCAGACCATTTCAAAGTATTTCTCTCTAACGCTTTCTATCACATCCACATCCACACCACAACGCTCCTTCCCTTCCTCATTTGTCAGTCTGTCTCTCCATGTAACTCCACATGCTCCTCTCAAATAACTCATTTCCACCACTCTCGCTCATGACTTGTGTCCTTCCAACAAGGTCCAAGCTCCGCCCTATATTGTCCTTCCTTGTATTACCTACTCTGTTACTATTGTGCTCTGTTCTTCTACATTATTTTCCCTCGGCCAAATTTGTCCTGACTTGTGATGGCCTACCGTAGCGTCGGGCCAGTCAGGGTCCTGGGAGTACTGTGCTGGGTCAAGGTCAAGGATGCTACCGTAACCCCGGCTGACCTTGGTCATGCCACCCTTGATGATCACAGCCTGCAGGGGACTCTTCTCCACCTGGGGAAAAGGACAAGTACAAGGAAGTTGGTAAATGTTAATGTAAAACAGAGACACCTGATTTTGGTTTGTGCCACAATAGGGACATGCATACACACACACTTTGAAAGAGTGTTCCATGTTTCCATGGATCAGTCTTATTCACCTGACTGCTGTCCATACTACACTGTCTTCTGTAGCATCCCTGCTAAATCGTCAAACACTGATATTCCTTCTCAGGACCTAATCCGAAGCTTTCCTGTGCGAGCCCTCTTCTTGCTCAAGCGTCCACTTAATTCTGCCACTGAAATATATTATGAACAGGAACGAGCAGGCCTTTTAACATTCGTGGAGGTCAGTTAGTTAAGCAATAAGCAACATTATCTTTCTTATATATCTGACCCGGGACAAGACTAGTCAGTCCTTCCCCTGAGACCCAGCAGTCCTCTCAAGCACAACAAATGGCCGCACATACACCCACATGCCACAGTATGGGACCTAACACTGTGCCGTCCATACTGAATCCTGCTGGGCTATACCATTCAGAACTGTTGAGACAGTATCAGCGGGTTTGTCTACATGACGTGTTCGTGAGTACTGCGGAAGACCAACAACTGATCAACTTATTAGGACTATTTTCATGTATTATGAGCCTTCAAACTGTTTCCTTACCCAGTCTAATATTGATAACATGACCTTACGTGCAAATGTCCACACTTCTAGCACATAATAATAATAATAATAATAATAATAATAATAATAATATAAATTAATAATAATAATAATAATAATAATAATAATAATAATAACAATGATAATAATACCACCACCAACAACACTAATAATAGAAACAGTTACCAACAATTTGACCTTTCCAGTAACACGTGTGCTTGGAGTCCCTGCTGTACAAGGGAAACAGGATACCCAGCGTCCTGCCTCACGCCAGTTAAGATCCTCTACGACACGCACAGCAAATGGGAAAACTTGTGTTCTTTCTCCCTTAAACGTTAATGATAAAAGTGGAAGAAAAAGCAGTAAAAAAAAAAAAAAAAAAAAATGGATGGTGCGGATAAAAGGTGTTTAGATCAACGATAACATGAATATACTAAATGAGATTTACGCGAAGGTGATGGAAGTAGACGTCATTAAGTGCTTAGCTGAGATGCACATTTTTATAACTTTAGGCCTTTGGGCTTGTGGCCGGTTATTAGCTCATTATCCTGGATACAAGACCACTGCATCATCAAGGTTACCACAGCCATTTATGAATGTAATGGTAGAAAAAAAAAAAAGAACTGAGCCAGGCAGACGAAGTCAATGGTCATTTTTGTACAAATTGTATCTGCGCGTGTGTCTGTGTCGAAAACTCAGATCTCGGAAACTACTGATTGTAGAAAGAAAAGTTATTAATAAAATTTGTTAAGAGTCACAACCTGAGTTCACATGTCACTCCACCAGCACTGGGAGTCACCCAGGATGGATACATAAGGCAATAATCCAATTTTCATTTAACAGTATTATTACAGTCTACCTGGCTCACAGGTGACGGGTAGTCTTGTTTATATCTATAGAGTACCTTAATCCCGCAAGGAGTGGCCACAAACAAATCACCTCCATGTCACCCTGTCCTCCGCCATCAGGTTGACCTCTCTCCAACTCATACCTTCTTCACTTATATAGCCTACTTCCCCACCCCATCCCTCCATCTCATCTTGTCTCCCACTCTTCTTCCCCTCCACCTCATTCATATATAGTACATTCTCCTAGTCAGTCTCTCATTCCCCAATTTCTTCACACGCCGAACAGTCTCAAATACTTTCCCTAATACATTCATGCACATTCACATCACCAAAGCAACGGTCCTTCACTTCCTCAACTGTCTGTCTCCCTTCAAGGAACTCCACACGCTCCTCACACATAACTCATTTCCACTGCTCTCACTCTTGACTTCTGTCATTTCAACAGACTCCAAGCTGCACATTCAGAATGATAGAGTGCAGAACACGATACTAGAGTGCAGAACGCAATACTATCATGTAACGACTTTCTTACTTTCATGCTCCCTTCCTTGTCCTTACACTGTTCTTAGTACCTGTAACCTTTCTTTCCTGCTGTACCCTTTCTTGCACTTCATCCTCTAAACTTCTAGCTAAACACTTCAAGACATTTATTCCTCATTTCTGACCATTCGGCATCACTACTTACTTCGCGACTTAATTTCTCTCCCTCCTCCCCCCCCTCTCTCTCTCTCGTTTCGTTTCGTTTCGTTTTTGAAGGCTCCAACATGCTTGCATTCGTCCGCCTTGATCACCTAATGGCGGCTCTCCACGCTGCTCGATCTCTGGCAGCTTCACTATTCTGTCCCTTATCCCTTAGGTCACACTCACTGAACTCGTCCCAGGTCTTTTTCAGTCTACCTCTCGCAACCCTATCCCCAACATCAACACTTCTCACTTTCTGCACCCAATTATCATCCCCCATCCTATCCACATGCCCAAACTATCTCAATCTACCTCTCCTCATCACAACACCAATACACTCCAGTCTCATCCTGCCTCTCAACTCTTCCATCGTAAACCTAGCCCCATCAGGTCTCACACTCAGGGACGCACTGCACATCCACCTAATCATTGTCATTTCTGTAAGTTTGAGCCTGCGAATATCCTCTTCCATTACTGCCCAGGTCTCACTACCATTCAGCATTACACTTCTAACACATGCTGCATACAAAGATCCCTTAGCACGCAGAGAGAGCCCTCACAACATCAGGAGAGCCAACAGCTCCCTGAACTTCTTCCAATTACTCCTCACTCTAGCCACAGAGCTAGCTCCAGCCCCACCTCCAGTACATAACATGTTTCCCAAATAACAAAACTTCCACACACTCAAGAAACTCACCAGCAAGTTCAGTCCTTTCACGCTTGGCAATATCCACATGCTCTCCCCGACACACCACACACATGAAATCAGCATTATCTCGCAGTCCACCTCTAATACCACTACACATCTTATGCACCCACTTACCACAGACACTGCACAAGATGGAATTACTTCCCACGACCTTGTGGCAAATCACACATGGCCTCTCCCTCTTCCTTGACAGTACCTCCACCAGCCCTAGATACCATCACTTTTGTTTTATCTGCATTTACTCTTAAGCCCTTGTACCCCATACCATCTCTCCACTTCCTAAATCTTTCCTCCGCCTCCCTTTCATTCTCTGCAATCAACACCAAATCATCAGTATACATCTCCCACGGAAGTCTATTTCTGATGTCACGTGAGAGGGCTTCCAGTACCATGAAAAACAAGGGGATCAAAACTGACCCTTGGTGCACACCAACATTCACGGAAAACTCATCACTCAAATCTCTATTCACACTTGCCTGAGTGCGAGCACCTACATACACGGCCATAACCACCCTAACTAGCCACTCCTCGATCCCGTGCTTTCTCATTGCCCACTTCACCACCTCTCTGAGGACTGTCAAAGGCCTTTTCCAAATCAACAAAAACAAAGTACAGTTCCCTTTTCTTTCCTATATATTTTTCCTGAAGCTGTCGAACAATGATTATGGCATCACTGGTCCCTTTGCCTGGCATAAACCCTTTCTCTATTCATACCTTCTAGAACTCTCTCCATTACATTCATTATCTGATCTAAAAGCTTTATACCTCTATAATTTCCCCTTTCCAAGGCACTACCCTTCCCCATGTACACATTTACTATTACGCTCTTCAGCCAATCATCTGGGACAACACACTCATATATAATCGTATTTATCAGGTCAGTGACTAACCTCACTCCTATTTTCTCCTGAGGCTATCAACACTTCAGCAATCAACCCAGACACACCTGCTGCCTTCCCCAACGCTCACAGAAGCAGCGTCAATCAAAGGCCAAGGGCCAAACACTGGATCTGCGTCCTTCCCAGTCCCAGTCAAACTCCTCATTAAACAACCGGTTGTAATGTTCTCTCCATGCCTCTTTAATTTCCCCACTGTTCACCACTACTCTTCCTTCATCATTCTTCACACACTGCTCCCGTATGATACCTCTGTTCTTCCTCCTCATCTGATCTGCCACCGTAAATATCATATTCTTCCTTTCCACATGATTTAGGTTATCAAATAAAAGACTCTGTGACTCGACTTCGCCCTGTAAACCTCTTTTCTAGCCCTACGCTTGGCGGCCAAGTGCTCCTCTCTGTTACCACCCTTCTTCTACTCACGGAAAAGCCTTATTTTCCCCTTAACTGAAGCTTTTACACCCTCCTCCCACCATGTTACTTTATGTCTTAGTGGGCCTCACTCAAGAGGTTGCTCTTGAGGGCTCTGTACTGTTCATTAACACTTCTGTCAACATCTCCCTATTCAGCCACCACTCTCCTCTTCTCCATACAGAAGGTGTTCCTTGCCGCTTGTTTTTTCAGCTTCCATATTTTCCTTCTAGGTACATATGTCCTCTTTTCACCATCCATTCCTTAAGCACAAAGTCACATATCAGTAACTTGTGTTGCTGCACACACTCCTCGCTCCCTATAACTTTAACATCCCTCACCAACTTCCTCTCAGCTCTCCTGACCAGGATATAGTCTATCTGGCTGCTATTTCCCCCAGACTCGGATGTAATCAACCTACTCTCTCCTTTCCTAAAATGTGTGTTGCACACAATCCTGTTCATTGCCTCCCCAAACTCGAGGATCCTTTACCTTTCCTCATTTCTTGTACTATATGCACATCCCCCATGTACTCCTTCATATCCTTAAGCTGCTTCACATACATGACTAATTAAGTCTCCTCCCAGAAATACAATCTCTTCATCTCCCATACCACTTACGTATTAAGCCATCCCAAAATCTACCCTCTCTCTCTCTCTCTCTCTCTCTCTCAAAAAAAAAAAAAAAAAAAAAAAAATCTAAAGTTCTGTCTGTCTGTCTCTGACTGTCTGTCTGTCTGTCTGTCTGTCTTTCTCTCTCTCTCTCTCTCTCTCTCTCTCTCTCTCTCTTTCTCTCCTATAATATATATATATATATATATATATATATATATATAAATATATATATATATATATATATATATATATATTGTTACATAGCCTATGATTTCATCATCCTTTGTGTAATTTTAACGCACAGTATGCTGCATGTTTGATCACGAGCGTGTTCTGCCTCAGTCCCCCCCTTCTACCGTTATAGTAGAGTAAGTCGTTCTCTCTGTTGTCCAGAGCGGGATTGTCAACTCTATGTCCCCATGGCTTCATTTGCGCGTCCTTATTACAAGTTGTATCAAGCTCTCCTGGCTCCTATATAATGAGCTCAGTCTCTGCATCATTGCCACTTAGATCTGCTCCTCATTTTGTTCACATTTCTGTCCTCCCCTGTACAGATAATATTATTGTGAGTGCTCAAGAAGTCTCCAACCATCTAGCAGCTGTGTGTAATTTGAGTATAACTGTTGTTGCATTTTTTCTTGTACTGTATAGCATAAGTTTAATTTGTAGGCCTAGTGAAGTTTTTGTAATTCGTGTTGGGTTTTATGTCAGTCATTTTTGATAATAGTTTGTATCTGTAATAATTTATCTGGCATTCACTGAGTATTATCTGGTATCTCATTTTATCAGGGCTGACTTAGATAAAATTTACTCTTGCTAATTTCGTGTTAATAGAGGCTATTGCAGTTAACCATATATTTAACCTGTTTTTGCCATTACATTATCCTTATGAGTCCTGAATGTTTTGTTGTTAATTTAAGCATTAAACTTTAACTTGTAATTTTACCTAACTCTTTGTTTTGAACCTGGAACTTTACGGGACAGTAGTGACTCTTCGTATTCTCACTTAAAGTGTACATTATCTTTCTCTGTTCCGTAACATAAATTTGGCGACCTCATATCAGGATATTCAGGATATTATCATAAGGATATTGTTTGATATTTTGTGACTGTGTTTTTCATGATGGCTACTATTTCTACACTTGATGAAGCCAAAGATTTTTTGTCAAATGTGCAAACAGTGTGTGATATAGAAAACAGAACAAAGAATGAACTTAAGCTTGTTGCTCAACAATTGGGAATTGCAGTTCACTCTCATCATTCTAAAGATCAAATTGTTGGCATGATTAATAAAAGCTTGTTTAATGTAACTCCTCCAAATGAGCAAACGCAGATTGAATTAGCTAAGTTACAGCTAGCTCTGCAGGAGGCTAAGGCTAAGGAGGCGGAGTCTCGTGTTAAGGAAGCAAATGCTCGTATTGAAGAGGCACAGGTACAGGCTCAGGCACAAATTGAACTTGCCAGGATTCAGGCAGACCATGAGTATCGCATGAAACAAGGTGGAACTGGATCATCTAGCTCTGATGATTTTGATGTGGCTAAAAATGTTAAACTTGTCCCTCCTTTTAATGAATCTGATTTAACAAAAGTATTTTCAGTTGTTTGAGAGGGTAGCTACAGGTTTTAATTGGCCTAAGGAGTATTGGCCAGTACTCCTTCAAACTGTTCTCACCAGTAAAGCTCAAGTAACTTATGCATCTTTGCCTCAGGATCAGTCTGATAATTATGATGTAGTTAAGAGCTTGATTCTTAAGGCCTATGAGCTTGTTCCTGAAGCCTATAGAGTAAAATTTAGGACAACTTACAAGCAAGATAAGCAATCCCATGTTGAGTATGCAAAAATCAAAGAAGATTTGTTGGAGCAGTGGTTAAATTCTAAGAATGTGGATTCTGATTTTGACAAATTTAAGCAGATGATTTTGCTGGAGGACTTCAAAAGGTGTATTTATAAAGATGTAAGCCTATATCTTGATGAGAAAGAATAGATAATTTGTCTGATGCTGCAGTTTTAGCTGATGAGTATGTTCTCACTCACAAGAGATATTCTAGAGAAAAAGGGAAAGCTGAGTAAGTACGTTGCCTCTACTCAGAGTACAGGTAACAGGAAGAGAATAAGGATGATGTTTCTCAGGAAGTAAATACCAGCTTCACCTCTAGATTTCAGAAAAGTAAATGTACTTATTGTAGTAAGCTTGGTCATACTACGGAGAGATGTTTCAGGAGACAGCGTGATGTGAACAAAAAGGAGTCTTTAAATATTCAGTCAATTGGTCTAGTGTCCACTCTTGAGAGTTCCCAGAATTCTTTAACTGAGTTAACTGAACCTGCTTTGAGGGGTAACTTAAATTCTCATGATGGAGCTCCTCTTTTGAGCAGTAACGTGGGTGACACTCTCAAGAGTTCATGTGCTAATTTCCTGTCTGATGGATTTGTCAGTCCTCTGGACAGTAATGACAGGAAATCAGTTAAAATATATCGTGATACAGGTGCTTGCCAATCCCTTATGCTGACCAGTGTTCTAGGCTCTAATTTTAATTCCTCTGATGAAACTGTAATCTTACAAGGTGTAGGGAATAATTACTTCTCTGTTCCTCTGTGCAGAGTGAATTTAGAGTCTGGTTTTGTTAATGGTTCTGTTATGGTTGGGTTGGTTGAGACACTCCCAATGTCAGGTGTAACTTTCTTACTTGGAAATGACATTGGTGGAAGTCAAGTGTGTCCAGCTCCTCAGTTGTCTAGTGAGCCAGTGGCCGTGTCCCGGGATTGTGATGTCCCTGATGTGTTCCCTGCATGTGCTGTCACTAGGGCTAAGTCTAAAGTTACTGGTGATTTAGAGGATAATGATGATGATGATGTTATCCTAGCTGACACTTTTCTTGCTAATTTGGACCACTCACCAGATGAGGCAGTACCCCGTAGTGTTGATAATTTGTCTCGTCAAGAGTTGGTTGAGTTGCAGGTTGCTGACCCTGAGTTGAAAGGTCTAGCTAACTCTGCTTACAGTGAAGAAGAGTCAGCCGGTGCTTCTACTTGTTATTATGTAAAGTCAGGAGTACTTATGAGGAAGTGGAGACCCCCAACAGCATCAGCCGACTGTGAATGGGAGGTTGTACATCAAGTTGTCATCCCTCGTGTTTGTAGGCAGGATATCATTAGAGTGGCTCATGATTCCAGTTTGGCAGGACACCTTGGAGTGAGGAAGACTGTGGCACGCATTTTGAAACACTTCTACTGGCCAGGTATCTTCAGGGATGTTTCCTGGTATTGTAAGTCTTGTCACACCTGTCAAGTTGTGGGGAAGTGTAATCAGACCGAAAAGGTTGCACCTCTATAGTAGGACTCACGCACGTTTGCGGCTGTGGTGTGGTCCGCACCTGTGTACAGTGTTGCCACGTTTTCTATACCGTTATCTCTCTCTCTCTCTCTCTCTCTCTCTCTCTCTCTCTCTCTCCTGGCGGGAAATGTGAGCCACCCTGAGTACTTTTGATTCTTTTATAAGTTATTTATAATTGTGCTTTCATCTGTTAATTTGGTTTTGTTATATTTAGTAGTAGATGGAGTGTCAAAGTTACTGTCTGCTGAGAGGTTTGTTACGTTACTGATTCATACACCCCGACGTAGTGGGGTGTGGGTGTAGGTGTGGGTGGGAGTGTGGATGGGGGGTTGTTGGGGTGGTGGTCCAGGGGAGGGGAAGTGTGAAGGGGATTTGACCTGAGACACCCAGGAGGGATTAAGAAGGGAGGGAAGGGGAAGGGGGCTGGATTCACCTACCACATGGCGGGAAATGTGAGCCACCCTGAGTACTTTTGATTCTTTTATAAGTTATTTATAATTGTGCTTTCATTTGTTAATTTGGTTTTGTTATATTTAGTGATGCCGACAATGCATTCAATGCATGCCCCTCTCCTGCCTCTCTCTCTCTCTCTCTCTCTCTCTCTCTCTCTCTCTCTGTAGGGAAGCTATCTGTCAGTGCTGCCACTCACAAGAATTATATGAATTATTTCTTTTACTTTGGATATTGGCATATTTCTTCTTTTTTCAGGCTCATTCTATTATATCCATAACTGTAATATTATTAACCACCCTAAAACTACGCTAAAAAACATTAAAAGTGACTGCTATTTCTTTTAGCAACACTGTACAATATGTATGCCATGTTTCTGTGTTACTGTATAAATATTTTATGCATAATTAGATTACTGTTGATTCATCCATCAAAATACACAAGTGTAAGTTTTATTCATCTGAATTTATCGAATTTGTGATGCCTTGTACATAAATAGCTTCCGTTTCACATCGCAAGTTGAGGAAACGTGGCACCATTGTAAACAGGTGCGAGCCACACCACAGGCGCTTACGGGCGCAAGGCCGACTATAGTTCCCATTCCTCCTTTTGAGGCGCCTTTCACCCGTGTGTTGGTGGATATTGTGGGCCCTCTTCCTAAGACTTCTTCAGGATTTTCTTATGTGTTGACCATGATTGATATGGCTACTCGTTATCCTGAAGCCATTCCACTTAGAAATATCTCAGCAAAGAACGTGGTTAAGGAAATGCTGGGGTTCTTCACAAAGTTTGGTCTGCCTAAGGAGGTACAGTCAGACCGAGGAAGTAATTTCATGTCGAATGTTTTCAAGCAGTCTCTGAAAGAGTTGGGCATCACCCAGATCACGTCTTCAACTTACCATCCCCAGACCCAAGGAGCGTTGGAGAGATATCATCAAACACTCAAATCGATGCTCAAGAAATACTGTTTGGAACATCAGAAAGACTGGGATAAAGGTCTTCCATTCGTTGTGTTTGCTGCAAGAGAATCTCCAAATGAATCACTGGGCTTCTCACCTTTTGAACTACTGTTTGGCCATGAAGTAAGAGGACCCCTTAAGCTACTCAAGGAATGCTGGCTGTCGGAGGAAGATGACGTCAACCTGCTGGAGTATGTGATGAATTTCAAAGAACGGCTGTCCACTGCTTTACAGCTGGCGAGAGAGAATTTAGGAGCTGCTCAGGAGAAGATGAAGACTTGGTATGATAAGAAGTCCAGGTTACGCCACTTTCAGCCAGGAGATCAGGTTTTGATTCTGCTACCAGTTCATGGGCAACCTCTTCAAGCCAAGTTTAGTGGCCCTTATTTCGTGGAGAAGAAACTCAGTGATGTCAACTATGTCATCGCCACACCAGATCGTAGAAAGAGCAAGCAACTATGTCACATCAGCATGCTAAAGTTATATCACAGGCGGGACGAAAATAATCCAGTCTGCACTGTAGCTGTTCCACCCGAGTCTGCAAGTGAAGCTCTCCCATGCAGTATGAGCTTGAGTGATAGTTTGGGGAAGAATCCTGATATCATGAATGATCTCCAGACTAAGCTTTCTCATCTACCACCCAAGGAAAGGCAGGAGTTTTCGGCATTACTGCAGGAGTACCCGCAAGTGTTCCGTGCCACTCCAGGAAGAACCACTGTGTTGATGCATGATGTCGATGTTGGAGACGCAAAGCCAATTAAATTGCCTCCTTACCGTCTGAACCCAGTGAAAGTTCCTCTCATCCAGAAGGAGCTTGGCTACCTGTTGGACCACAAGATGATTGAGCCCTGTCAGAGCGAGTGGAGTTCTCCTGTCACTCTAGTCCCTAGGCCAGGTGGGTCACAGAGGCTTTGCATCGACTACAGACGTGTTAATCAGATAACCAAAACAGACACTTACCCTCTCCCTCGTGTGGAAGATTGCATAGACAAGATCGGAAAGGCTAGGTACATAAGTAAGTTTGATTTGTTAAAGGGATACTGGCAAGTACCTATGACTGAACGTGCTAGGGAGATCTCATGTTTTGTAACATTAGGAAAGGCTTTTGCATGTTCAGTAATGCCGTATGGTATGAAGAATGCACCAGCCACATTTCAGAAGCTCATGAATGTTGTAACAGAGGGTTTGGCAGGGTGTGTTGTTTATATTGATGATGTATTAATCTTCAGTGACAACTGGAAAGATCACCTATGCCATGTCAGTAAATTTCTTGACCGTTTAGTTCATGCTAATCTTGTAGCTAATTTATCAAAGTGTGAGTTTGGTCAAGCTAAAGTTCAGTACCTTGGGTATGTAATTGGTGATGGACATGTTGCACCACCAGGAGCTAAGGTTCAGGTTATAAGTGATCTTCCCAGACCTAAAAGTAGGAAAGAGCTACAAAGATTTTTGGGAATGGTAGGTTATTACAGGAGATTTGTTCTTAACCTTTCTATTCTTGTATCACCACTTACAGACCTACTGAAAAAGGGAGTTGAATTTGTCTGGACCGATAACTGTGAATCCTCTTTCAACAAACTTAAAGCTATTCTATTAAGTCAGCCAGTGCTCGCTACTCCAAATTTTGCTAAGCCTTTTAAGATGGCTGTTGATGCAAGTGACACAGGAGCTGGGGCTGTTTTGCTGCAAGAGGATGATCAGGGTATTGAACATCCTGTATCTTATTACAGTAAGAAGTTCACTCCACCTCATAAGAACTACTCAACTATTGAGAAGGAGCTTTTGGCCTTGATTTTGGGTTTACAGCATTTTTCATTTTATTTGTGTTCTGGTTTTGACCCCATAGTCATTTATACCGATCACCCACTGAAATTCCTTAGTAAGTTTAATGATAAAAATCAGAGATTGACAAGATGGAGTTTACTTCTTCAGGAGTATTCATTAGACATACAACATGCCAAGGGGAAAGAAAATGTTATTGCAGATTGCTTATCCAGACTTTAGACAGATTGTTTTACAGTAATAAGAAATTTCCTTTGCAAATTTCTTTTTCTTTGTGGGGAGGTGTTACATAGCCTATGATTTCATCATCCTTTGTATAATTTTAACGCACAGTATGCTGCATGTTTGATCACGAGCGTGTTCTGCCTCAGTCCCCCCCTTCTACCGTTATAGTAGAGTAAGTCATTCTCTCTGTTGTCCAGAGCGGGATTGTCAACTCTATGTCCCCATGGCTTCATTTGCGCGTCCTTATTACAAGTTGTATCAAGCTCTCCTGGCTCCTATATAATGAGCTCAGTCTATGCATCATTGCCACTTAGATCTGCTCCTCATTTTGTTCACATTTCTGTCCTCCCCTGTACAGATATTATTATTGTGAGTGCTCAAGAAGTCTCCAACCATCTAGCAGCTGTGTGTAATTTGAGTATAACTGTTGTTGCATTTTTTCTTGTACTGTATAGCATAAGATTAATTTGTAGGCCTAGTGAAGTTTTTGTAATTCGTGTTGGGTTTTATGTCAGTCACTTTTGATAATAGTTTGTATCTGTAATAATTTATCTGGCATTCACTGAGTATTATCTGGTATCTCATTTTATCAGGGCTGACTTAGATAAAATTTACTCTTGCTAATTTCGTGTTAATAGAGGCTATTGCAGTTAACCATATATTTAACCTGTTTTTGCCATTACATTATCCTTATGAGTCCTGAATGTTTTGTTGTTAATTTAAGCATTAAACTTTAACTTGTAATTTTACCTAACTCTTTGTTTTGAACCTGGAACTTTACGGGACAGTAGTGACTCTTCGTATTCTCACTTAAAGTGTACATTATCTTTCTCTGTTCCGTAACAATATATATATATATATATATATATATATATATATATATATATATATATATATATATATATATATATATATATGAATACGGAAAATGTGAGAAAATCTGCAAGGGATGACAAGAGACCAACGCTAACAAGCAGAAGATAGATGGGGGGCAGATGTACATATTATTTTAAAAAACTGATGAAAATGAACAGGAGCAGAGCAGTGGTAAACAGGACTGGATTTGGTGGCTGGTGAAAGAAGGGGTGTGGTCCTCTACAATGTAACAAATGGCACAACTGATGAATTCTGTGTAGAGGCTAAAGAATGAGGGGAAGCAAAGATGAGGAATTGGAAGAAATTATTAAATGCTGTGGACAGCGTGAAAGGAACTGTGAGAAATACAACACAAAGTCTGGATGAGGGGAACTATGCCAGTGGAGTAGAGCAAAGCTGTGACTACTGTATATTGTATCTGCATTAATTGTGACGGTGACCAGAGTGAATGCAAAGTATTATTTTGGTAGAATAAGCCTGCTGAGTATTATAGGAAAGGTATACAGAAAAACAGTGATAGAGAAGGTAAAGCAAATATAAAAATGTCTGGCGAGCGTTGTACAGAGTGATTTCCGGAGTGGCAGAGAATATGTGGACGAAACGTTTCAAGAAAGGTCGATAGTGGAGAACGTATGTGGCAATGATTGAGAGTTAAATGTTCTCAGTAGGAGAGTGATGAAAGCATGTGAGAATGGCTGAGTAAAAGGTTTGCTGCATACAGTTGAGAAAGCACGTGAAAATGACTGTGAGTAAACCGTATGCAGTAGGGTAGATAATCAAGAAAACATGTGAGAATGGCTGAGTAAAATGTTTGTAATACGGCAGAGTGTGGAGACAGTATAATTATGATAAATACTGAGATAGTTATGGAATTAGTGGATTTCACATAAGTACACGACAAGGAGAATATGGATGGATTATGGAAGCATATACCTGTGTATGGTGTGGATGAAAAACTGATGAATGGCAGAAGGCTTTTATGACGTAGTGAAACAGGTGTAAAGGTAAATGAATGTTTAACTGAGCAGCCCAGTATCAGTAATGGAGCGAGACCAGAATGTGTGACGATCCTACGGTTGTTCAGTGCTTCATATAGTGTATATACGAATAGGGTTAAGATATAGGTCAATACAAGATTTATGGAACGGGAATTAAGATGGTAATGAATGATATGAGGTTATTTTAAATGTTATGTACATATTTAAGCAGATGATACTGTGCTAGAAACTTAAATGAACAAACTTTTTGCAGACTTGGTCAGAGTTTTGCCATTTATGTGATGTAAATGTAGCTGAGAGTTATGGGATGGTTGTCCAGAGAGAAGGTGATGCAGATTGTGATGTGTTGGCGAGTGGAGAAAACCTTGACTTGGTGGCCGTTTTTAAGTACAGTACCTCAGTGCTGTTGTGGAAATTAAAAAAAGGAGAGTCAATATGTAAAGGATGTGGAGAGTTGTGGCTGAACGCAGAAATGTGGTGGATGCAATGAAGTCCCTGAACAAAAACACGACTGAGTACAAAAGCTAAATGGGGACTGTAACCGCTGATGTGTTAGTGACCACATTAAGGTATGGACGTGAGAATTTAGTATGGCATGAGTATGAATGGCGTGATACCAGAAGAAATAGGACTGTTAATGAACGTAAGTAGGTTACAGAAGTTAGACAAGAGACGTGGAATAAGGTGGGCTATTTATCAAAGGGGAGAAATTATGGTATGGGCAGTTGGTTGATAGGGCCACACACACACACAAAAAAAGACTGGGTATGAAGACGGTGGCCAAAAGGTCTAATGGATGTGAGTTTGAGGGTGGGAGGAGGCATGGAAGGCCAAGAAGGGGATGACTGTGCATAGTCTGTGAATATGTAAAAAATAGAGATGAGTTGAGGGGATAAAAGAATCAACCAGAAATAAAAACAGACGAATGAAATATTTACAGAGATGCACATACCAAGGTCTGACCCATTTTCTGACGTGGTTATTGACGGAATAATTCCATCCAACACGCGTTTGTGATGCCCATAATGGTAATGAAAATGGACATACAGGTTACCATCGTCGTCGTCGTCGTTGTTCTTGTTAATGATGATCAAGATTATGGTAATAATAATAATAATAATAATAATAATAATAATAAAAATAATAATAATAATAAGAAGAAGAATGAAAGAAAAAAAGAAAAAGAAATTAAGAAATGAAGACCAGCATGATGACTATGACGATAAAGAAAAAGGTGATGATGGTGAGGCTACTCCAACTCCACCCCAAATCTTTTTCACCCAACCTGGACGTAAGTGTATGCGGTTCTGAAAAGCGGGAATATCTTGGATGCGAGGAGCTGGAGGCGGTATGTGAAGAGGTAGATGCCGTAGTCCAGGAAGAGAGGGGGCACAGAAAGCTGCGAGAAGTTCCACGACGGTAACACATCTTCCACCAGGACGTCTGCCACCGCCGTACCCTCCTCTCCTTCCACCTTCTGCACTGTCCACGTTTTCCTAGTGAGGTGGGAGATCTAAGTGTGGTAGAGCAGGGGTTCTCAAAGTGCAGGCCTCATGAGATTTTTTGGAATAACTAACGACTCATTGTTGCAAAAAAAAAAAAATAATAATAAATAAATAATAATATCAGACGTAGCTATTTCTCATATTAAGGAAAATAAACTGCGGTGTGCATGACTTGTGTAACTTACTTTGAACGATGATGCTGAGAAAAGATTATTGTGAAAAGAGAGGTTAGTGAACCGGTGGAAAAGAGTTCAGTGAGTCTACAATGTCCCGTGCTTACTCCATTATTTCCAAAACATGCGAGTGAATCTATTAGAAGTGTTGCCCAGGCTCTCACATTTGTGTGACGATGGATTCACCCAAACATAATACATTAAATTTTTCCCCCAAACTATAAACACATACTGATTTACATTTCGAAGTATTCAAAGAAGGCAGTGGTTAGCGATTTATATACAGTATATGCTGTGTATATATTTCAGTTAAACAGCCTCTACAATATAAACCCTCTCATGGCCTGGATGATTAGTATTTTAATCCAACAGTTAGGTGATTTTATGCAGTTAAGAATGAATCACTGCAGTCTGAGGGTTAATAAAATTATATATCACTTATCCTGAGATTGTTGTTTTCTTATGGTTTCATATATAGCGAGTAATTTACCGTAGGCCTGATATGATTTTACTCCTGATAATCTAGTGTGATTTGTGAAAAACTTGGATTGATAATTTACATTATTAAACATAAACAGGCACTATACATTCTTTTGAACATATGTGCAGCAAGAATTAGTCCTGTAATGAATTTAGTCACATACAAAACTTTGCCTTTATGATCTAATTCTCTTGTAGCTCAACTTTAATTTACCTATAATAGGAATCTGCCTATCTGTCCGTCCATCCATCTTTCTATCTATCTATCTAACCATCTACATATCTATCTATCCACCTATCTATCTATTCATCTATCTATCTATCCATCCATGCATCCATCTATTTGCCTATGTCCACCTATCTACCTATAATCTTTAACACTGACAGGGCGTCCCACTGGAGGCCATTGGCACTGGCGTCTCACACAGAGGCTGACACTATACGCTGTTGTTTTCGCTACACTGCCAGCCCCTGTTTAGGTACTACGTGAGAATCAGAAGGCTGTCAGCTTTTCTTTAGGGAATAAGTTTAGGATTTAAAGTTGCCCTCTCTAGTCTTGGCTTGGTTATTCAAAGTTATCCTACCTCTAAAATGGAGTTTGCCTGTGAAGAACATGAAAAATGAATAAACCACACTAGGTACTACTGAGAAAAATGTCACTGAATAGTCGCTGTATGTATCAAACTGCTAATCAAACCCTCCTTTAACACACTTGCTGCTGTATCATCCCGGGCTCCAAGCACACACGCTCCTCGCTAGAATCTCTCTCTGCATTTTGCTTTTTAATTCTGCTCACCTCTTCTCTCCCCTCGTCCTTTACCCCTGGATGCATCTCTCCTTTGCTCGTCCTTTCTGATACCTACTTGGTTTTGACACCTCAGTGCATATCCAAACATGAATCCCCCCCTCCCCCACTCTCTCTCTCTCTCTCATTTAATATCTCACCTTGTAGCGACAGTGCCATTACACACCACGATGGCATCCGACTCAATCCTAAAGGCCCTGGAGCGCCATACCTTTGGAGGGAAGAGGCTTAGATTAACACCTATCGAGCACACATGGGTCATTAAGGCAATAATTATACGCTACAATCTTTCCTCTGACAGAGACACGCAACACTCGAGTTTTTCTTCCCAGGCAGATTCAATAAACTTTCGATCAAATTCCTCGCATAACTCAGACTCTGATTTACAGGTTGAACACGATTAATGGAAAGTTTCTGCACTCCTCCTTTCCTTGTTCTTACTGCAAAACAAATCTTGGTTACGAGGGGAAAATTATCGTTAACTTATAATTTCTTTTTCCAGGAAGGACTCAGAAGGGGAGTGTGGAAACGTCCCATGTTCCTTGCTCTTCCTGCATAAATAAAGCTGGGTTACAAGAGACAGCTGATCATTAGGTTTGTTCGAGAATTTGACTTCAGGTTCTCTCTCTCTCTCTCTCTCTCTCTCTCTCTCTCTCTCTCATAGGGTAGTTAGTGGGAAGAAAAGAGGTTTGGCCAAGAAGGTGCAATAGTGAAACGGGAATTAGTGCGTACCTTTGGGGCTGACAGCGGGAATGTGGTGTTGTCAGGAATCCAGACGACGGGTGCCTGGCAGGGTAGGTAGGCGACCACCACGGGCAGCAGGGTACGCAGGCTGGTCAGCAGGTCCACGGCCATCACCGTCACGTTGTACAGATTTTCAGCCCTGAGGTATATGAGAGAACAAGGAAGAAGTCATCACCTTCATCATCCAATACTCTGTCTAGTTTAGCTTGGCCTCACACTGTCATCTCTATCCTGAATGATGTTCTGTGACAAGTTTAACATCAGAATATGATGGTAATTACGAAATGCTATGGAAAGGATGTAGAGCCATATTACTCTTATTCTGCCACTGACCTGTGGGAAATAACTGAAAGGGGAAGAAAATCTCCTCAAGGGTAAGGCAGATGAACTATAGCTGAAGTTGTTGTTTTTGTTTTTTGTGTGTTCAAGTCAATCGAGTGTCAGCTACTTATGGTGAACTACATAAATTTACTGTGTAAATTTCATTATCTGTCGCGAGGTTGAGTCAACCCTAATAGTCTATCCCAGTTACGCCAACTGATTTTATTGCTCAAGCGAGCAGCCGAAGCAAGCTTATATGGAGTAGGCAGGGGAGTGGACGACTCTATCTCCCACAGCACCAAAAACGTCTTATTTCTGAGACTACTGAAGCTACAGCAGATCTACGTGTATAGCTGAAAAGATCATGAAAAAGTAGTTGATGTTACTTATGACTTTTTTTTTTTATGGTGGGGAATAAAGGCTTATGAAATTGTATTAGGCGTTACTTATGTGGTTTTTATTAGTATTCGTTACCTATCACTGAAAAAAGTGCCCAAACTGGGTATTTAAACTGGGCTGTTTTGGATACAGTTAAAACCAGGGCAGGCCAATGCATATCGCTGGAAAAGTATGGAAAAATAATGAGATACTAATAGGACGAGGTAGATTACTCAACACTTTCATTCAGACCACAGGTTTCAAAACCTGTCTTCTTCATCCACACCTACCAAATGTTCAGAGCCACGTTCACCACCGTAAATTTAAGCCTGATATACATTCACCTTGATTTGACTCATTATTAGTCATTCATTTCTCTTCACGCATCATTAATCAACAAATCTACTCTCCTATTCACTGTTATTACCGTGTTCATACCTCGTGTTATGCTCTGGAGAGGTTGCATAATAGAAAGGCATGAGGTGCTGAAGAGGAATTTGCAAAAATCACAAATGTGTAATGAAATGTTGCAGAAAATATGACAGTCGGAATGGATGCGGCTGTACCAGTGGAGTCGAAGAACGACACAATTATGCCTTTGTACTAATGTAAAAGTGACCGAAGTTAATGCAGATTATATGGAGCAATTTAAATGCTGAGCGCTGCAGGAGAGGCGTACGGATATTCAGTAAGGAAAAACAAGTTAAAACAGATACGGTCAGTGTGTTAAGTATGTAATAAACATGGCGGTTTCCAAAGTGGTAGGGAATATTTATATATATCGAATATATGCGGTAGACAGTAAAGAAAACATGTAAGGAGGACTGTTTGGTATTTATGTCATTCGTGAATCTGTAATGGGTATACGACAAGGTGAATATGGAGGGATTATGGAAGGCGTTACGTACTCGTACGTGTGGTGCTGATGGAAAACTACTGAAGGCTGTAGATTTTTTTTTTTATTACGAAGGAAGTCAGGAGTGTGTAATCTTGAAGGAATGTTTGACCTGAGGAATTAACTGAAGTAATACATGGGTGTGTAATGGTTTCAAGCGCTCTCTCTCGCTCTCTCTCTCTCTCTCTCTCTAGGTGTTAGACTCCTGTATGACATGAATTTGGTAAGTCAAGAGTGAGAGCAGTGGGAATGGGGCTGATAAGGAATACCGGCAGGTTGTGTTGGCTGGACAGAATAAGATATATAGGGATTCGCGATAGATTTGAAGTAGGGAAGTCTTGATCAACGTGGAGAGGAGAGTGTGGTTAGATGGTAAGGCTATATAGAGAGAATGGGATTATTAGTGTGGTGAAAAGGGTATACAGTAGTGAATTTGAGAGTGGCAGGGGGCGTGGAAGGCCAAGAAAATGGATAATTAAGGTCATAGATGTGTAAGGAAGGGAGGTATGGAGGTGAAGACGCAACAGAACTGACAGTGGATCGCAATGTATGGGCAAAGTTTGTATTTAGGTTTGCAAAACAAGATTTTACCTTTTTTTTTTTCTTTTTTGCCTGGTAATAGTCGACACTAAGACTATCTTAACCGTACCTACAACGCGCATATATAAAGAAAAAAAAATGTGGATGGCTTTTGGCTATGAGATGGATCCAGGATTTCTAAGACATGATTGGTGAGTGAGTGACCGTGTGGCCCATATCACAGTGTACTCTATTGAAAGCTCACCTATCCTTATGCTTTCCCTTTCATATTTTTCCATCCATATTTTAGTGAAATTTGGACAGTGACGAAAATTACAACGCATTGGTCGACTTAGGATTTAGGTTCCATTTAGTATACCAAATAAACTGAAAAGGGGGATAAACTTGCTCAGATCCACTCTAACTACATCTTAGTAATTATATATGTTAACAGAATACTCTACATTATAAGCAATTGTAGCCTACTCTATCGCTGTCAGTGTCGTATAAGAAAACACTACTGACGAAGAAATCTGATTCGAGACAACTCTAGTATTCTATTTCTGCTGACGAGAGATGGTTTTCTTATCGGTGGGTGAATCATAGGGGCATGAGAGATAGTAGCTGGTTCCATCAACTCTCACACGGCCGAACGAACTCTGTTACACAACTCTACGTAACGCCAGATGATTTTATGCAGCTGAAAGTGAGTCACAGGAACCAAAGAGTGTTAATCTTATCCCATACTGGTGGACGTGTTTACTGTGTTTAGTGAAGAGTGTTATTCTGTCAGGGATTCCACGGATCAGATGACACGTTGTTTACGCTACCCTGTCTCACGGAACGTAGGACATTTCGGCCATGGACGTTTGGGACATGGGCCACCAACCTAGGACGTTTTGAAGTGTGAAGTGTTGTGAACCTTACCTAACATAACCGAACCTAACCTATGCCCAAAATATCCTAGGGTAGTGGCCCATGGCTCAAACGTCCGTGGCCGAGACATCCGAGCACTATCTCACGCCATTCAGTTTTAAACAAGTTATTCAGACCCACAGCCTCTGATTCATGTTGAAAATAAAGAAAAAGATGAGAGAAAATACGAGATCTATTGTTTGGTGTATGTTGTCCCATTTTTATGTAAATTTCGTCACTACAGTTTTTTAAGCTGATCCAAAATTGGAACCTATTTTTTGGGAGTATTTATTTTTTTTAAGCTAGGTTAGGTTAGGTTAAGTCAGGCTAGTTAATAATAATAATTAGGTTAATTAATAATAATTAAAATAATATTTAAGTATAAGACACAAGATCCATAATCTAAGTTATGCCGCCGTAAGCATTCGATGAACATAAACATTGGTCGTGGATCTGCTCAGTGGGGCTGCTCTATACGCGGCTGTCACGAGTGAATTTGTCAGGAAAGGAACGTGGTTTGAGGGTGGCACGCTTCCGTTATCCACCACAGCTGTATTTATCTACGCAGGAGCAAGATGAATGGTATACTTAAATATTATTTGTTATTATTAACTAACCTAATCATTATTATCTAACCTAACCTAACCTAACTTTTTAACAAATAATTTATCCCAAAAAATATGTTCAAAATTGGAATCAATTTAAAAAACTATGTTAGTGAAGTACAAAAAAATGGGAGAAAGAGCACCAAACACAAAAGATCCAGAATATGCTTTTTCCTCCACCAACCCTCTAATTGCGAATGACTTACATTGCACTTCAGATAACATTAGACGATTTTACTGTTTACTGTGCTCCATAAAACCTATGCCACCAAAAACATGTAAAAGAAAAAAATGTTTTCGCCCCCTCAAAAAAAAGAAAAAAAAAAAAAAAACGACCGATGATTTTTATTCATCTTAGAGGAAGCCCCTGCATAATGTTTTGAAGTGATTTTACTTAACGTATTCTCTGCGTTATACTTCGCGTTGTATGATGCCTGAGTACCTGTGCGTTATACAATTAATTATAATAAATTACATGACATGTTACTCGTTTAAATAACAACAGAGTAGTTGTCAAACAGGATACCTATAATGCCGCGCCGCTGACGAGAAGCCTGCACATGGCAGCGCGTGCACCCTTGGAGGAGCAGCTGTGGCGTCCGCCCAAGGGCTAAACCTCCTCATATTTCCCTACACCTTTTCGTAGGAAGGATCCTGGTCCGACCCTGGTGAAGTGCTCTCTACCACCTAGGGGCGCCGGATCCCTACACTGTGTATCTACTGTGCTGTGCCTTTTTTGGGGCTCCACTGACGCAGTTTCTTGTTTGTGGTCGATGAGTCTGCTCGGTCAGACAGACCGAGGTTAAGCAACAACAACAACCTATAATTCTGTACATGGACATCATTTAATGAATCACTACAATACAGGAAAAAAAGATGAATGTTGGCGGGTCACGTCCTTCATAATATTAGATGGATAACCAGGGTAGCTGAGAACCAACCAAGAAATGGCGTGAGAGGTAGTAGTAGACAGAAGACGAGATGGCGAGAAACGATTTGGAGAGTCGCTGGGATTGTGATGGAACATGCTAACCATCAGCAGGTTAGAATGGAAAAAGATGGGCGAGCCTTAGTTCTGCAGTGGACTGACTGACAGGCTGCTGCTGCTGATGCATTAGTTAAACCTCATCGTTTACAACTCTTCCAACGGCTCTGGGATCGGATTCACAAACTAACTTACGATCGTATCTGAAATTAGTTTTCGCAGATGGGACAAAGAACGCATCGCAGACAGACCATTATAGCCAAGATGTCGACTTACAAACACAATAACCTTCAGCTTCCTGTCATAACCAGGATTTGTTTTTGCGGGAAGAACAAGAGCCAAAATTTCTTTTTATTTTTTCCTTTCCCTGTCCCACCTAGATAAACCAATTTCAAATACAGAGACAACTGATCGTAAATCTGTTTGTGAATTTGGCCACAGGTGGATTAGTACAAGAGCACCCAGGCATGAGGGCCATTAGCTCAGTATCTAGTCTTATTTGTTCGGGCTTTGGAGCTGCTGTCATGCTTGTCCTACATTAGGTACCGTCACATCTTGGTTGGGGCAAACAGTACTGGAAATAGTTTTGCTTGCCGTTGACAAGGTATACTCCGTGGCACTGTTTTCTAAACTGTGGGTCGCGCCCTTCTGGTGGGACGTGTACTGTGGGCACAGGGGGAGCTGCCTCATGGTCAAGATTTAAAACATAGTTTTAAAACGGTTGGATTTTTGCTGAGAACGATCTGACAGGAGCATTTACACTTATCTCTTGTTTCATAGTTTCTGTAATTCGCAAATAACTCGATGAAGACGGTATAAAAATACGAACCTTAAATTAACGATTCTACACAGCATTCGAACATTATGTGGCCGTCAGCACAGTTATAAGCATTAAATATTTTCAGTTCGGTTGTGTCACGCTCGGCTTATTGCGAGGTATAATATTATTTGTCCTCGACGGTTTTTGTAAAGTCTTCTTTTTTCAAGTCTGATACAAAAATATATGAGTGTTTTTGCTTTCCCACTTTTTAAGACGAACAATTTAACGAAACGCACTGAAAAAATACATGAATCTATAAAACCGCAAACGGAAAACCAAATCTGAAAACGAAAAAAAATAAAAAGTTTTTTCTGTAACAAATCCTTTTATCATGATATAAGTGATAAGTATAAAAACACTGTGAAGGCTATAAACAATACACTTCTTTTTACCTACCTCCATCTTGTAAATACTGTGATGGATTAAGAAGTGGGGTTATCAGAATATTGGAAGTTAGGGGGTAATCAAGAGCGAAAGTCTGAAAACCACTGCTCTATGGGTTTAAAGTTCGAGTTATGCTTGAATATTTAATTTCATCTCAAAAGTAAATATAACAAACTAAACAAAATCAAAAGCAGTAGAAAATGTACATAGCAATCAAGAACACTAGCCGTTGCGATCCACAGAGTTCTAAAATCCACTGCATCAGGCGAAGATATTTTTAACCATGTGAACCGTCAACCAAAAAAGTATCGTTGCTCTTATTGCACGTATAATTCTGAAACATGGACGAAGTATTGTGATACATGGGTCAGTCTCTGATTTTAAGTGCAGATATTGTTCGTAGTATTTATTATGACTACAAATTGCATAAAACGTCACATGTTAGGTCTATCTATCTATCTATCTATCTATTCCAGACGCCTCAATCCCGTTCGGGGTGGCCACAAACAAACTGCCTCCATGTCGCCCTGTCCCTCACCATTTCACTGCCATGCTCCCAACTCACACCCCTCTCTCTCGTATACCTCTCCACCCCATCCCTTCATCTCATCCTCGGCCTCCCCCTCCCTCTACCTCCCTCCACCTCACTCACATACACTCTCTTCGTCAGTCTTTTACCCTCCATCCTCTCCACATGGCGAAACCACCTCACTGTATTCCTCCTAACGCTTTCTATCACATCCACATCCACACCACAACGCTCCTTTATATCCTCATTCGTCAGCCTGTCTCTCCATGTGACTCCACAGGCTCCTCTTAAATAACTCATTTCCACAGCTCTCACTCATGATTTCTGTCCTTCCAACAACATCCAAGCTTCACCTCCATACGTTAGAGTTGGTATCACAATACTGTCATGTAGTGACTTTTTTACTTCCATGCTCACTTCCCTGTTTCTTATCACTGCTTTCAAGGAACCAGCAACCTTTCTTCCCTGCTGTACCCTTTCAAGCACTTCACCCTCCAAACCTTCATCCTTACTCATCACACTACCCAAGTACTTAAACGTACTCACATTTTCCAATTCTTCACCATCCAACCTCGCTGTACATTCACTGACTTCACCTCTCTCAAAGACCATCACTTTACTCTTCCCTACATTCACCTTTAGATTCCGTTTCTTACACACTCTCCCAAACTCATCCACCAAGCCCTGCAGCTCCCCTTCGTCTCCACTCAACAACACAGTATCATCTGCAAACAACAGTACAGGGAGTTTCCAAACACTACCCTCTCTCACCAGGGCCACTCCAACATCCACTACCCTACCTTGTACCTCTTTTATTACCCCATCCATGTACAGACTGAATAACCTTGGAGACATGACACATCCCTGTTTCAACCAAACCTTCAAAGAGAAAAATTCACTCAGTTAACCATCCACACGCACTGTAGCCTTAGCACCATCATACATACTCTTCACAGCATTCAACAACTTCCCATCTACTCCATATATTCTTAATACTTTCCACAATCCTTGTCTGTCCACCCTGTCATATGCTTTCTCCAAATCCATGAAAGCCGCATACAACTTCTTTCTCATCTCTAGAAAGTTTTCCAGTAAAGATCTAAGAATGAATATCTGATCTACACAACCTCTTCCCTTCCTAAAGCCTCCCTGTTCTTCTCCAACTAATTCCTCTGTTCTTTCTTTCTGTCAATAAGTATCCTACCATACACTTTTCCTATTATACTAAGAAGACAAATGCCCCTACGATTACCACACACTTCTTTTTCCCCTCTTCCTTTGTACAAGGGAATAATTATACCTGACTTTCAATCCTCCGGAACTGTACCTTCCTCCCAGGCCAACCTGCACATCTTCCACATCCATTCTACTACTATCTCTCCCTCATGCTTCAGCATTTCACCAAACACTCCATCAATTCCTGGGGCTTTCCCCAATTTAACTTTCTTCATTGCTTCCACAACTTCTACCCTACTGATTTTTTCCTGTCTTCTCACCTCCCTCCTTCTCCCAGCCATTCCCCAGCCACTTATACTCGCATTACTTCCATCCTCTACGTTCAACAATTCCTTAAAGTGTTCTCTCCATCTGCTCACTTATTCTCCCTTCTCCACTAGTAACCTACCATTTTTATCTTTCACTTCCCTGCTAACTTCACTTTCGCCCTGTCTTACTCTGTTCACCTCTTTCCAGAACATTTTCTTACAGTCCCTCCACTTTACACTCAAATTCCTTCCAAATTCCTCATCTACTCACTTCTTACTCTCTCTTACTAATCTGTTCACCTCTCTCTTTCTTTCTACATATAACTCTCTCTTCCGCCTCTCAACTTCTTCCACGTCCCTATTTCTCATCCATTCATTGCATGCTTTCTTCTTTTGTGCCACAGCCTGTTTCACCTCTTCATTCCACCACGCTGTTCCTTGCACCCCCCTCCGTCTTCTCTTCATCCCACACACCACAGGTTAGGTGCTATATTTTTTTTAGGCACTATGGTAACAGATTCATTCGAGTTTTCACACCTCACTCATTTTCTCATCCATCGAGCCCCAGCGGTGTGATACTTTTTTGGCTGACTGTACATCACGGCCACAGTATCGCCTAATAGGTCTACTTCTTACTTTCCTCTGCTGGTTCATAGTCCTGACGTAAGAGGCTTGGTATGCTTCTCTGCCACTAGATTTTTATTTTTTTTCTGGTTTGCTACGATTGGGAGGAAAGTGACGGACGTGCCCCAAATGTACAGCTAAGACTGGAATACTAGGCCAACTTTTTCCCCCTGACTATTAAAAAAAAAAAATTCAAACTATTTCTTTAAACTTAAGGTGAGCTACATGTAGAAGTGTGTATAAAGTTTAGGTGAACTTAAACGTAGAAGTGTGTGTGTGTGTGTGTGTGTGTGTGTGTGTGTGTGTGTGTGCGTGCGTGCGTGCGTGCGCGCGCGCGCGCTTACTTGCGAGCGTAAAGCTGAAGTGAGCTTACATGTACACATGCGTCATATTGAAGGGGTTTGTTAGAGGGCCCCCGATATAAGTGGCGTCGGGAAATCTGTCTCTACACATGGTCTCTGCCCCATACGCCTCAGAGCTGGAGCCATCGTTGTAGTCAATGAGGAGGCACGACACAGGATGCACCACCTTGAAGCTCGCACTGAACACTTTGGTCTGGTTCTGAAGGGGAAAGGACGAGTCAGGCGAGACAAAATACAGCAGGATGGACTAAAAAAAAAATGTTGGAACTACTTAAACAACATTCCAGTGTGAAGGAGCGCAGTGTGTCAGGGAGTATTCGAAACTGAAACTGTACTAAAACAGAGGAAGACCGGCAAAGCAGGTATTAAAAGGTTTCCTCAGGTAGTTAAGACTTACAGGTATCGATGGCAGCTGCACTGAATATAAAGAAGACTGGACGTTCTGGATCAAAAGATCAGATATACAAGTATAGTGGGGGTTCAAGAAACATTTTAGTGACAGACGTATGTTAATAGTGATGTACTGCACAGCATAACAATCAGCTCTCACCGTGTGTGTGATGATGTTGAAGTCTGTAACCTCCAATCCCTGAATCTTGTTGAGAACCTCGAAGGAAAGCGGCTTGTCTGCAGGCACCCATCCCTCGGCCTCAGAGTATGCTTTCACCGTCAGGTTCCTCTCACCCTCCTGTGCACAAAGTGAACATACAAGGTCGAGGAGAAATAAAATACAGTAATTAATGATACATTTCAGTTAACAATACTGAACTGTATCCTTACATTACCGCACACTCCAAAGCAATAAGTGGTGCCTACCCCCAGCAAACAAAATCAGAGCCAGTTTAAGATGAAACAAACTTCTGAATGACAGTGAGAGTGAGGAGCTGTTGGGAATACAGTACGTGATATACATCACTGGCTCATGACATTGTATACCGATGGTGATACCGATAACTGATCTCGTTTGTATATTAACAGAAAATGTCCTCTTTTCTCTTTTGTATCACTAACCAATTTCACACCCTCACCTCCTCACACCGGACATTGTCATCCTTTCTACACTCAGTTCCCGCTGTATTACATTATGTAATTTTTTGTCTTTCGCAACATGTAATTTATTGTATCATGCTGCAAAAGTTCACCTGGCAATGCAAGTGACATTTTCAGTTCCTAGTATAATATACAGTATATGTGCAGAGGTACAACACAGATCAATAAACTGTGCAGTGTGGTAAGGAGTCTTTCCTGTAGTCCCCACACTGGCACTTTTAAACAGAATAAAAAAAATATTAGTCTTGGGGATGCGAGATGCTCTGCACCTCTTAGGGATGTTGCAGTGACTCTTACTATGGTTTCCGCCCAGGAAAGTGGCTACAAGACGCTCCCTGCTCTGTAATGTTACTGTCACGCTAAGACCCTTCTATGGCAAGGTAGCGTGGGTTGTCTCTAGCCCAGCTGTACTCATGGACATTGATGCTATTCTGTTAGTCCTGCTGTAGGTGGGTTCTCTGTCGGGACCTACAGTCACTGTACAGTCCCTTCTCAGATGAGATGGGATCGTTTTTTTGCTCATGCCGAAGTGGGGTATAATAAACGTGGGGCATCACCAGCCCAGATGAACCATACGTAGAGGTTGTCTGTGGTCCCACATATCCTGACTAATCGTAGGTGACTGATAGTTAACATGTCACCATGTATTATTTAGCTTATTCTGGGTACACTCGGACGATTGTTTTAAACTTAGGACAGGCATTTCGAACTCCTCATAAACTCCTTCAGAACGAGAAGCCTTTCCTAAAACTGAACAAAAAATCGTCTGGCGGTTGCAAGAACGAAATACAAAAGTATGTAATCAGGCTGAAGTCTGTTACGATCCTTGCTAAAAAAAAAAAAAAAAAAAAAAAAAAAAAAGGAAAAGGAGGTGGGGGTAGCAGCCAGCCCCGTACCACCCCCTTCGGGGTGTAGGTGTCTTAGGTTAGGCTACCGCAGTCCAGTACTTGGAAGGGTAAATAACAAAAATACTTCCCCTGATGGCATTACATGATCCTCCAGTCATATCTCGTGGATGGAATCTATGCTGGTCCACCACTGTGACTGGAACGTTATAAGTACTACGACACAAGGCGGTCTGATGAATATAGATCCCTGGTTGTATAACTATCTGTACCCTCCATCGGTTAAGCGCACGGTACCTACCTTAACCTCTCTGATGCGGTGATGTAATCTGCCTAGTCTTGTTGTCTCTGGGGAGTTGTAATCACCTTTGGAGAGAGTTTCCGAATTGGATGATTTACATACTGTATACTTGTAGCCTTCATTATCTCCTCCATTACTATGGGGCTCTCGCTACCTGAACCAAATCGTCTTGTAGCAGTAATCACAAGCTACAAAGGACAACTCATTGTGTCCCAGGACGTCACTGTATTAAATTCTTCTTGCCTCTAGACGGCTGTAGTCTGTTTAAGAAAGATTCCTGACACTATATGAATTGATGAAGGTTGTCTGTAGCCTTATCCGTAAAAGTTAGGAAAAAGCAAAATCTCCCAAGCCCTATAATATCACTGGCCATAAAAATAACATGACAAATAATAACGTCGCCTTATTGACGGGATGGAGACAAGCTGAAACACAGGCAAAAGGAAGAGCATTACTTCTGTTCCAAAAACTCTCCTAATCGATTAAAATCGTTTGGGAACAGACAAAAGATAATACATGAAAGACACAATAAGAGGGAAGTGGTCAGGAAAAATTTAAACCTAGATAACAGGACTACGGAAACCCCCTCACACACCCCCAAAAAAAAAGAAAAAAAAAAGAAAAACACTGAATAAGCGCCTGGAAAGAAGAAGTAGTAGTAGTAGTAGTAGTAGTAATCCATCATCCAATCTTATGTTGCCCCATGAGGAGCGTAGGAGACCGGGGCTAGGTAAGTTGGTCCTGACATTTAAGATGAGAGTGACCGGCCTCACTCATCCCTGAATGGCGTTAAGTGAGCAATAAACCCCAACCATCCCTTGGATATAAACCTACACAGGCTCAATCCGATTGGAGAGCCTTAATTGCCCACTAAACCATTAGGCGCCAAAATCTGGGTATATACAGTAGTTACCACCCAGCGTAGCAAATGGTTTCCTGGTGTACAGGAAACCATTTGGCTTGTCACTCGGAATAGAGTCAATCATAGGCAGAAGAGGAAAAAATGAAGGAAAGAAAGACAGAAGAGAGTGTAAAGTCACTTGCAGGCAGAAGGAAGAGGAAAGAATAAAGGAAGTAAAGACAGAAGAGGAGGGAAGGAAGGAAGAGAGGAAAAGGCAGTCACCCGAGAGCAGAACTAAATCGAGTGAGTGGATGGTGAGCGCCCCCACCTACTAATAACAACAAAAACAACTACAACAACAAATAAAAATAATAATAATAATAATAATAACAACAACAAGAACAGCTAATAACTACAAAGCTCTCAGAAAGCATATACCTCCGTCAATGTCATTGCCATTAAAAAGGATCCGGATCCGGATCCGGATCCGTAGATGTAGGATCCGGATCCGTCCCCAAATTTAGTCAATTCTTTCCTGGTCCATGGCCCACCTTTCCGCAAAATTTCATCAAAATCCGTTCATAATTTTTCGAGTAACTCCGGATCCGGATCCGCCCCCAAATTTAATCAATTCTTTCTTGGTCCATGGCCCACCTTTCCACAAAATTTCATTGAAATTCATTGAGAACTTTTGGAGACATTGTGCGGGATACTCCGGATCCGGATCTGGATCCGCCTCAAAATTTAATCATTTCTTTCTTGGTCCATGACTCACCCTTCCACAAAATTTCATCAAAATCCGTTCATAACTTTTTCAGTAATCCTGTTAGCTGACAAACAGACAGACAAACAAACAAACCAACGCCAGGTAAAAGAACCTACTTGGCGGGGGTAATACTGTAAATAATAATGACACTACTACTACTACAACTACTGAAAACATCTAAGTGAAGTTGTTAGAGAAGCCTACGCATACACAAATATCCCTGCTCCCTACTTCTGCGCGTCTGGCAGGTACTCACAGCGGTAAAGGTGTAGGTGAGGGGCTGGTCTGACGTGTTGGTGAAGGTCAGCTGCTGGTCTGCCTCGTCGAATAGACCCCAGTACTCCGGGAGACCTGAAACCATATGCCAATTTTATACCTCAGCAGGGGCTAGATGTAAGAGATCCACACTATACCCCTTTTACACTAACCAGGCCTAGAACTGTCAATACTCCATCTCGAATACTGGGCTGTAAGAAAAAATTAGCACTATAATACAGTGCTAGTCACAAAGCAGTGCTATGGGAACGACATAGGACCTAAGTTTTGTCTTATTTTGCCACTGACTTATGTAAAATAAACAGCTAAATTAAGAAAAACTAGGACAAATTAGTGTGAAAGAAGTATAGCATCCATGTCGCCGTTGTTGGTCTCCTTGTTCTAAATACAGGAGGATGTCTTTGTTCTTGGCCTATAGGACTGTCATTCTTCTTGTCACTAATTCTTCGTTTTTCCTTCCTCACATTATCGCCCTCCTACTGATTTAGTCATATACTTGGCATAATGTGACGTGAGAATGGAAATGGCTTGGCTGCTTCTTCCCGGCTCCGACAGTAAGCGTTCTTATTATTTTCCACAGCCGTGTCATGGGATTACATCTTTACGCATGAAGAACCGACGATGCATGGGGATCATTTCTTGTCTTGTGTGAACTGTAAGAGTCTCGCATTTTGGTATGCTCAGTTCATGGCTTAAAGGTGCTGGACTAAACTTCATATTAAATTTTCTGTGGCTTGCATTATTTCATAACAAATTACAACCATTGAACAAATAATGTCCATTTAGTTCGTAAATTATAACGATAGTCTGTGTCTGTAAATAATGCTCCCTATCATTATATTTTCAGCACCGAAATATTTGGTGACATTGTTAAGACAGTTTTGCATACGTAATTGTTAAGAATCTCATTTCTTCCACGAATATAAGCAGAAATTAATACCTCAGTTGACCTCGAGCATGCCATAATGAGGTGGACTGATACTGTAAGTCACGTGTTGAGCTGCTCGTGCAAGGGAAGAATTGCAGCAGTGCTGTCACCATAAGCTCGCTGCCTACATCACTATACGGCATTTTTTTTTCTCCTTTTCAGTGCTTGGGATAAGGACATAACCACTTGAAGACAATAATGAAAAGACGATAAGATGAAAGTAATTGGGAAATGACAATACTGACCCTTGCCTGCAGTGGGTGTGAACACGACGGGGATGGTGGCTGGGAAGATGGTGACCCCGTCCATCTCCCCGGGGGGCAGGAGGTCAGCCCCGGGGGACATCTGTAGCCCCCACTCTGTGCTGATGTCCGATATCGCCTCTCGTATGTCCACCTGCCGTACCAATACATTAATATAATACTGCTGGTTTTCACTTGACGGGACTGGGGTACCTACACAGCTTGAACACTACGTCATTGTTGCACGAAATTCGACGAGCCTTTGTTATGAAGTAGAAATGAGACTCCTTGGTTATTATAGTTGGCTTGCTTTTACCTGGAGAAACTGGACCATTCCCAAAACCTGGATACTAAAGTTATGGTTGCATGACATCTGATGGGCCTTACGGTCGTATACTTAACTCTGAAATAGAGAAGTGGAATGCAGACCCCAAATTTTTGACAGTGAATTTCTTTCTTCCTGTTTCTCCCATCTTTCCTGTCACTTCTTACTGCTTTTCTTTCCATTACAGGTGGCTTTACATTGAGTGACAAGCCAAATGGTTTCCTGTAAGCCAAGAAACCATTTACAACGCTGGGTGGTAACCATATAACCAAACCATACGTGCTCCCTACGTGTCAGAAAGTGGGTTGGTGGAGGGTTAGTGCCCCTCCCCATAAAACAAATAACTCAAAGTCAAATGGCCACCCTTACGGGATTATGGCGTCTGGCTATAGATAGATAGATAGAATTTTGAAGTGTAGTACTTAACACTGATGGGTTATATCTGGCCATCCTACATGGCTGCTGGCTGCATTCTGTGGTATCAGATGCAGGCCGACCATATGTAATAGCCACAGGCGTTCCATAAATGACAGTAAAAAATTTGGGATTTGCACTCCACTTTGCGAATTAAGGTCATAAGATACAAATGAATTAGTATTCAAATTGACCCTCTAGTCTACTTATAACTGGCCATCAGCTAACCTGAAAGGGGTTAGGGATCTCCATTAGGTTAAAACAAAGAATAAATGCGCTATTGTCATTTTTTTTTTTTTTTTTTTTTTTTTTTACAGACGAACAGGGGAAGGTAGATAAAAAGCAAAATTCATACACCAGATTGTAGATGTCCTCCATTCGTTACAAAAAAAATCTAACAGCTGGGCTTGAACTGCTGTAGGTTGAAATTTTGGAGGAAGCTAATCTGGGGAAGCGAGTTCCAAAGATAAGCAGTTCGGGAAAAACAACAAATTCTGATGGGCAGAAATTCGGCAAATGGCGGTGTACCAGTCCAGTCATGAGCGCTACCAGATGCCCGTGTAGCACGAGGGAAGGCGCTAAGAGGTGGCACAGTGAATGCAACTTCGTCTGAACATTTGCCATAAATGAATCTGTAAAATAATGCAAGGGAGGCAACATTCCGTCTTACCTGTAGGGCAAGTAGTTTATCTGCAACTGCTGGGTTATTAATTATTCCTACAGCTTTGTTTTGAAATTTGTCCAGTTGTTTTAGTGCCTCTCCATACCCACTCCACAAGGGTAAGTAATATTCGAACTGAGAGCACACACGACTCTTGTAAATTACAGCTAACTGTTCGTCAGTGAAAAAAAAATTACGGATTCTGTACTATAATCTAAGTTTCTCTGAGGTAGTGTTAGCAAGTGATCTAACATGAGAGGTCCAACTGGGAGTATTGTTAAAAGAAACACCGAGAATTTCAATACGTTTATAGACAGGAATATTGGGTGCAATGAAGGTAATATAGCAATCAGGCAATATTTTAATGGGGGAGGCGGTGGCTCAACCGGTAGAGAGGTGGCGTGCGGTCCTAACGGACCCAGGTTCAAATCCCGGCTGGGGCAGGGAACAGTTTAAGGATTTGAATTTCATTAAATCAGGCTTTACTGATCTACCAGACGACCCGCCGACATGTCGTAAAAATACCCCCGCTAATATCAATACACCAGTCCTGTATGAGACAGCCCTAGCATGTATTCAATATGGACGGTGGGTGTTAGCGCCGAAGTGGTGACATGTAGAGGTGTATGGTATGTAGGAGGACTGCTGGGCCTTGATAGCAGGCTGTGAAGCCTATGCCCAGAGTCGGACACATAAAAAAAAAAAAAAAAATGTAGCTCTTGGTAAATTGGATATATTTGGTTTTCCTGGCATTAAATGAAGCAACGTTATTATGTCCCCACTCAGTGACCTTAGGTAAGCCTTGCTTTAAGGAGACTGTTGTGCCGACCTGGGAGTTAGAGATATCAAAATTTGTGATTGAGACTTTAAATGTGAAGAACTGTGAAGCGTTGAGTCATCTGCATATTACTGAATAGGATTATGGGTGACAGACAGGATATCATTAATATGAATCAGTAACATGGTTGGAGACAGGACTGATCTTTGTGGCATGCAGGCATTAAATGAGCGGAAATTGTAATATACATAATCTACCTTTACTCTTACCTTTCTGTCGCTGAGATATGAGGAAATCAGTGGGTCAAAAGATGACATGCCGTAGCAAGGGAGTTTGAATATCAAGGAACGGTGTCACCCAGTCAAAGCTTTAGGAATGTCAAAGGCTACCGCGTGGGTTTCTCCATGTTGGTCACTTGACTAATGGATAATTTGAGTAAAGAGACTGAGTGTATCAACAGTAGATATTTCGTGGCGAAAACCATACTGTCTGTCACTAATTAAGCTGTTGGATTCAAGACGTTGTCTAACAGTGTGCTAGGTAATGACGGTAAATACTTTACCGAGGGATGTGACAGCTTATGGCCTGTAATCAGTGGGATCAGAGGCACTTCATTTTTTCGGAACTGGGTGGATGTTGGCTTCTTTTCAAGCATTAGGGAATGAAAAAGTAGGTATGCATAATATGAATAATTTAGCTAAAAGAGGAAAAAGTTCTGGGGAACATTTTTTCAAAACTCCTGAAGGAATTCCATCTGGACCTGGAGCTTTGTTGGTTGGTAAATTATCTAGGATTGAGTTTCCTTATCTTTAGTGAGGCAATTTCGGGAGAGTTCGCTTATACTGCAGGAACGTTCTGACTGACTTCCTCTACGGTAGAATTTCTGGCAAACGTACTGGCAAGAATGTTGGTTTTTCCACGAAGGTCATTTACAGTGTTTCCGTCAGAAGATTTTAGTGGTGAATGGGTGATGACTTGTTTAAGTTACTAATGAAAGAAGTGAGCGTTGACCAGAATATTCTCTTGTCATTATGATTAAAGAATAGTTTGAATGCTTGGTTGTGAAGAAACATTGAATTGGCGAGATTTATTACTGCTTTTGCGTGGTTTCTGACAATTTTAAAGTGATTGAGGGATTCAGTGGTTTCTGACTGTAGGTATGGGTTACATGCAAAAACGACTTTTGGATCGTTGCTCTGGCACAACTGCTGTCGCGCCAGTTTGAGAAGTCCGATCTTTTTGTAAACTGTTGGCAGGGTATGAACAATTCCATACCATCTTTTATTAAGTCACTCATGTGGGACGGGGCAGAACTGATGTCACTGGAGAAGAAAGACCGCCATGGAATATCAGCAAGATAATTTCCAAATCCATTCCAGTCTGTCCCACCAAAGTGCCATCTGGTCACCCTGACTGGCTCAGAACAGGAAGGTTTGGGGAAAGTGTCGAATGAGGCTTTAATGAGATTGTGGTCAGAGGATCCACGTGGTGATAGTAACTCTATCCTGTTTTGATCCGAGATATTTGTCAAGAATAGGTCCAAGAGATAGGCAATATAATCAAGACTATCTGGTATTCTGATGGGTTGTTTTACCAGTTGCGTGAGATTAAATGATTCCGCAAACAGCTCTCATTCTAAATCAGTTTCGTCAGCCTTGGTAGACTACAATAACCAGTATACATTATGGACGTTAAGATGACCAACCTTAGTAATTTCAGTAGTATGGGTGAGGTTAAGGTTGGTGAGCTGTGTTGATATGAGGTCAAATATGCTGGGTTCTGATGATGCAATGAAGGAACAATAAACTATACAGACATATCTGGTTATATTATGGTAATCTAGTTTGTACACTGACTAATAAATATCTGTATAAGTGTGGCTCACGATAATGACAATTAGGTATCTTGACTTAATATAACAAGTGCCACCCTTGTTAGGGAAGTTAGTGAGGAGATGGTAACCAGGAACAATGTATGGGGATAAGTCAGTAATGGAAGAGACTTGGGTTTCTGTGAAGAACAGGGCTAGAGGGGACGGACTGAAGGAGGAAGTGAACAGAATTTTGAGTGGTACTAAGACCATGGATGATGGTAGTATATAGGTTCGAACACGCACTTCTCCAATGACGAGCATTATTTTGGATTGTAACAACCGCTGCTGGCTCTTTAGCTTGTTGACGACCAGAGAGCCCTGTGACGCCAGCCCTACCCTGCCGGTGGTGGCAGTCCGAGGTACCATCGCATAAGCTCTTACTATTGCAGCGACCATTGTTAAAAGGGGGAATGGCAAAGAAAGTGTGATGCCTAATGTGCATGAAGTGCTGTGTAAACAGTTGGAGATAGATGTTTATGAGAGTATGCTGGCCTGCTCTCTATCTTACTGAAAACGCTGAAAATGTTCAGCAGAGGGAAATGGCAGGAACAGGTCCTGAGGGTTGGTGAAATAGGAGCTCCAGCTCTCCCTGTCACCAGCTTGCCATCCATCTTGGGAGTACTGCTCTGTTCGACTGGTGTTAACCCCTTCCATCCGTTGATATTATATATTTTATTCTTGTTATCACCAAACATCTGCAGCCTCACCCGGCACTATGACCGCTACCCCTCTAGTATGTCCACCTGGTGTTCGTACAGTTATATTACTACAGTTCGTACACCTTCACTTGACGAAGAATTTCATCCTTTTGAAGCCTATTTCCAGTGGTTCTGTGGCAGAATAAGACAATTTTATGGTTTTACTTCACTTTCATGGCACTTCTTTGCGATTACCATCATATTCTACTGTTAATCGCTTGTTAATGTTAATGTTCACTATGTCAAGATGAAAAGATGGCAATTATAGGCCAAGTGAACAGAAAATGAAATGTCTCGTTTTGGTGATACTGCCTCCAAGACATTCATTTTCCTTATCACCACAAATGACACAACTTACAAAAACAAACTCGCTATCTACTGCTTTTCTTAAGTCACCCTCCAATTCTCCTTGACCTCTAATTCCATAACACCTTCATTATATGACGCACTGTTTCTTTTTCTTCCTTGTTTTATTCTGACTACGTCCTGATGATTTTGCTAAGTTTATGAAAGACCATTTTTAGTGACGGAGTTAGAAACTAACTTCATTAACTCACCGCAGCCGGCCAGTGAAGCAGCGAGTACGACTCCTCAGGCTCCAGTATCTTCGTGTGTTATGTCATGTTCTCCAATTATTGGCAACAGGATAGCAATGTAAGAAAGTCTGACGGTCAACTGCCTCGAGTGCTGGCGAATGGCCGGTTTATTTGTAAATAAAAGCTGGCCTGACCAACATCCAATTACCCCCTGTGCATTGAAATTATTTGAGAAATTTATTAATAGTAATACTAACAAATCTTATAATATTTTATAATGAAAATAAAGATACGTCATCGTAATGCAGGGATACAGTTCATGAAAACCTGTACTCTATAATACAACCGCTCTTTATATGCTGTCCGCAACAAGGAGAAGGCCTACAAAAGGTACCGAAGCCAACCCACCCCTGAATCACATAATCTTTACGTTTCTGCCCGGAATCGTGCTAAGTCTGTTCTTCGCTCTACTAAAAATAATTTCATCCATACTAAATGCTCTCAACTCTCCAACTCGAATTCTTCCCGCTCCTTCTGGCACCTTGCCAAAAATCTTTCTAACAACTTTACCTCATCATCCTTCCCTCCTCTTTTCTACTCTGATGGTTCTGTAGCTATTTCTTCTACTGATAAAGCAGATCTCTTCGCACAGACTTTCTCCTCCAATTCCACCTTAGACGATTCCGGTGCTGTTCCTCCATCACTTCCCCCCTCTGACTTCCTCATGGCTGACATTAAAATTTCTTCAGTTGATGTATTTTCTGCCATTACTGGCCTCAGTACTAACAAGGCATATGGGCCTGATGGGGTCCCTCCTGTTGTTCTCAAAAACTGTGCTTCTGTGCTTACACCCTGCCTAGGCAAACTATTTCGCCTTTGTCTGTCAACTTGTACCTTTCCTTCTTGCTGGAAGTTTGCTCTCATTCAGCCAGTCCCAAAGAAGGGTGACCACTCCCAACCCTCCAACTATCGTCCAATTGCTTTAACGTCCTGTATTTCAAAAGTTTTCGAGTCAATTCTTAATAGAAAAATTTTAAGGCATCTTTCCTATCACAACCTTCTTTCCGATCGTCAGTATGGGTTCCGTCAGGGACGCTCCACTGGCGATCTTCTCACCTACCTTTCAGACTCCTGGTCATCCTCCTTTCGGGACTTTGGCGAAAGCTTTGCCATTGCACTTTACATCTCAAAGGCTTTCGATCGAGTCTGGCATAAATCTTTAATTTCCAAACTGCCCTCCTACGGTTTCTATCCTTCTGTCTGTGCCTTCATCGCTAGCTTCCTTTCTGGTCGTTCTATAGCTGCTGTCGTAGACGGCCATCGTTCTTCTCCTAGATCTATTAACAGTGGTGTTCCTCAGGGCTCTGTCCTATCACCAACTCTCTTCCTTTTATTCATCAATGATCTTCTAAGCTGTACATCTAACCCTATCCACTCATACGCTGATGACTCCACCCTTCACCTTTCCATTCGGTTCCCGCAACGCCCATCTCAACAGTTACTTCAAGAAACAAGGGATGAGGCTATGGCACACCTAATGTCTGACTTGGCTCATATCTCTGACTGAGGTAAAAATAATATGGTTGTCTTTAATGCATCTAAGACTCAGTTCTTACACCTGTCAACCCGACAGAATCTTCCACAGGTATACCCACTAATGTTTAATAATATTCAGATTAATCCTGCATCATCCTTGAACATGCTTGGGGTTTCATTTACTCGGGACTTATCTTGGAAAGATCATATTACATCTCTTGTAAAATCTGCTTCCAAGAGATTGGGTGTGCTAAGCCGACTCCGCTCTTTCTTTACCCCTGCACAATTGTTGACTCTATACAGGGGTTTTATCCGCCCCTGTGTGGAGTACAACTCTCATGTGTGGGGAGGCTCCCCACATACAGCTCTTCTCAATAGGGTGGAGTCAAAGGCTTTTCGTCTCATTAACTCTCCTCCTCTTACTGACTCCCTTCAACCTCTGTCTCTTCGCCGCACTGTTGCATCTTTATCTCTTTTCTATCGCTACTTTAATGGTCACTGCTCCTCTGAACTGTCTGCTTGCATTCCTCCACCTCTACGACGGGCGCGTAGCACCCGTCTGGCAGCAAACTCTCATCCCTTTTCTGTCCAACTCTCTAATGCAAGAGTTAACCGTTACTCCCAGTCTTTCATTTATGCAACAGGTCAGCTCTGGAACTGTCTCCCTCTGTCTGTATTTCCTTCTGCCTATGATCTCCAGTCTTTCAAACGTAGTGTGTCCAGGCATCTCAAAATGATGGGATCTTGAATTTGGCTCTCTATTGTATTTTGTTTTTCTCTTGGAGGGAACTGTTACTGCGGGCTCATACCTTTGGTTCCTTCTTCCTTGCATAAAAAAAAAAAAAAAAAAAAATATTATTTCCACCTTCCTAATCCGATGACGTATTATTGATTCTATTCTTTCCACCTACATACAAAGTTATTCAACTTATCATGGTTTCTGAGTCCTTCAAACTAAGCTTTCTGACCAGTTTATAATTAATAATTTCATTATCCTTTCAGGCAAGCCCTTTGCGAGTCCACAAACGTTTTCTATTTGCGTTTCGCTTTTTGTTTGTTTTATGAAAAATAATATCGCCGGAACAGCAGCAGCCTCGTTGGCATATATCGCATATCTTCAATAACTAGTCCCCTACAGGTCAAACAGGTCGGGGACAACAGGTTTGCGTGGTTCCGTCAGTACGTCCGTCAGTCCGTCCGGAATGTCGTGTCCGCTGTGTAACTTCCACATGCATGGACATTTTGATATAACTTCACACAATTGCTCTCCATACCATGACAGTGTGTCGGCCGCAACACCCAGGCATCTAATCCCATGGTCAAGGTCACACTTGGGGCTCTAACAAGCTTGGGTGCTGTCATACGTAACAGCCATACCTACATTCGTGTCCGCTGTGTTGTCTGGGGAGATCACTGAATGGCTATACATACGTATTGCTATCATACCCACACTGTATACATAGTACATACATGTATGGTTATCATCCGGTACTGGACTTCGTATTGCATAGCACTAATTGGCAGGGACTTGTTTTTATTTCCTTACGAGCGTATCAGTAAAACATTACAGGCAAGAAGATAATCTCTCTCACTTGCATGGCGTCATTCACTTGATTTTCTCTAGTGACTGAACTAATCATATGACCACCTCTGATAGAATTTCATTGCTCTGGCTATTGCTCTTCGGATTGTTATTGCTGCTTCATGCCTCCCAGAGACTACGGCTTACGGTTAGGAAGATGCTAAGAGCCGTATTGTATTTATAAATTCTCTTAAGTGTAAGTTACATATAAAGTCAATGAAAAAATCGTCAAATCACTACAGTAAATGTTATAATAATAATAATAATAATAATAATAATAATAATAATAATAATAATAATAATAATAAGTAATAATAACAACAATAATTAATAATAATAATAATAATAATAAGTAATAATAACAACAATAATTAATAATAATAATAATATTATTATTATTATTCATCTATTCCTGTGGTGCCCTATCAGGAGCGTAGGAGCCCGGGGCTTTATCAGTTGGACCTGGCATTTAAGATGAGAATGACCAGCTTCACTCATCCCTGAGTGAGCAATAAACCCCAACCACCCCTTGGAAATAAACCTGTCCAAGCTCAATCCAACTGAAGCACCATAATTAACCACTAAATCACCAGGCGGCATAATCTGGTCATATGGTTACCACTCAGCGTAGTAAATGGTTTCCTGATGTACAGGAAACCATTTGGCATGTCACTCAGTAAAGAGTCACCCAGAGGCAGAAGGAAGAGGAAAGAATGAAGGAAAGAAAGACAGGAGTGTAGAGTCAGCCGTAGACAGAAGGATGAGGAAAGAATGAAGAAAAGGAAGACACAAGAGGAAGGAAAGGAAGAAGGAAGGAAGAGAGGAAAGAGCAGTCACCCGAGAGCTGCACTACACTGAGTGAGTGGATGGTTAGCGCTTCCACCTACCACTAATCATCATCATCATCATCATCATCCAATCCTACATTGCCCCATGAGGAGCGTAGGAGCCCGGGGCTAGGCAGTTGGTCCTGATATTTAGGATGAGAGTGACCAGCCTCACTCATCCCTGAGTGGCATTACATTAGCAATCAACCCCAACCATCCCTTGGATATAAACCTTCACCGGCTCAATCCGACTGGAGCGCAATAATTACCCACTAAACCACCAGGTGCCAAAATTTGGTTGTATGGTTATCACCCAGCGTAGTAAATGGTTTCCTGGTGTACAGGAAACCATTTGGCTTGTCACTCAGTGTAGAGTCACCCAGAGGCAGAAGGAAGAGGAAAAAATGAAGGAAAGAAAGACAGACGAGGGAGTGTAAAGTTACCCGTAGGCAGAAGGACAAGGAAAGAATGAAGGAAAGAAAGACAGACGAGGATGGAAGGAAAGAAAGATGGAGGAGAGGAAAGGGCAGACACCCAACAGCAGCAATACATCGAGTGAGTGGACGGTGAGCGCCCCCACCTACCACATACCACTAATAATAATAATAATAATAATAATAATTTTCGTTATTATTATTATAACTTCCCACATCCCTTCGGGAAGTTTTGTTTTTGTCAATATTATTATTATTCTAAGGAAAATCTAAACCGCTGCCATTCTCATACCGTTTGAGCTACAGCCTTCACTCTTTGCCTTATTATAGTACTCGCTGGCCGCTTCATCTGACCAAATACCGTCCTGATCCAACTACCGGAACCCGGATAGCATCCAGAAAAAAAAAAGGGACCCTAAAGCTCAAGAACCACATAAGTTGGAAAGCTGAAAATTTTATGACATATAACCAGGACATGGCCAGGAAGCAGTGCTTAAAATTGTCCATCATTATCCTCTGAGATCGTCTGTGGTCCAAAATTCTGGACTACCCTGCAAGACAGAGAAGCCCGCAGATTTTACATGAAAGTATAAAGCTAGAGCCACCAAACTTGGCGGACTTATAGATCTTGATGACCTAACGTGACATGCAGATCAGTGACCTTGACCTCAAGGTCCGTTTATAGCTCGGCTTCTAGCAGACAATGGATGTGAGATGTTTTTCTATATCAAAATTGCCCCTGGACAATGTTACGACGTTCAAATTATTAGTACCATTATTAATGACACTAAGTGAGAGACCCACTTAAGACAATAAGCAGGTTACATACTCCAGAGAAGCTTTGTGGGTTGTATAAATATCCAAGAAGTAATTATTAAGCAAAAACGCAGTAATCCCAGCTTTAACAGCATGAACACCTGCGTGTCCCTAAGTTCAGTTTAAAGAGTATTTCAGAGTTTAGTGACTGATGGAGTAAAAGAGCTAGTGTATTGTGATATATTATGTATACCACAAGAAAAGACCGGTTAATCGCACCAAACAATACATACAAGGCAATAGGAAGAAGACAGAGTGCATACCTCCGCCTAGGCAAATAAAACTTATAATTTCTCTTATCTATATGCCAAATACTTTTAAGCTCACATAGTCAGTTTATTGGATGACCTTTGTCTGTCATGTTACACAATCGCAGAAAGCACATACTTCCACCGACGCCAATATAATCTGTGATAAATTTCTGGATCACCATCCGGTTCCCTCTCATACTGTAATGAACTCTTCCTTGACCCACTGCACACCCTATCCACCAGATTTCATTGAAATCCGATAACAGCTTTATAAGATGTCTTGTACACAAACAAGCAGACGGACACGAATGAATACATAACCTCCTCCAACTTTGTTGGCTGTCGTAATTATTTACAGGAGAATGATGAAGCAGTATAGTATGACTCATTATATTTGATCGTTAGTACTTGGTCATTCCACCCTTGGGTTTGAGGACTGCTGTTAATGCATTTGGTATGCTGCCGGATAATTTTACAAGTGTGCATTGATGGCCTCCTTCACTCGCCTAATGGCCGCCTCTGAGCCTCTAGTCTCTCTTGCAGTTTCACAGTTGTTGAGCCCCTCACGAATCAAAGCCATTATAGCACTCTTTTTCCCAACCTGGAGCTTACTTGGCCCAACTGTGGTGGCGGGGACGGGGTTGGGGAGGAGATAAAGAGCTGGCAAAAACACATCATCAATCACAACACGCAATGGCAAGAAGGAGCATCAAGAGAGTGCAACACCCGAGTCCATGAGCTGATATAAAAGGTGACTGTCCTGTGACCTTAGCTCTTAAACCTGTTTCCTTTAACGATCAAATTACTTCTTTCTTGCCTGATTCTAAAGCGTTCCACCAACTTTGGTGGAAATTTGATTAAAAAATTAATTAACCTTGTCTTGTGATCCTGACCTTTGATCTATTTTTCTCAAAATCGAGTTTCTTAATCTTTGTCGGGCTCTTACTCCTTTCACCAAGTTTGGTCCAAATGTCATTGGGTTGAACATTTGACCTTGCCCTACGGCCTTGACGTTCGACGGATTGTTCTCAGAACGATTCCCTTCATCCCTGCTTTAGCTCGTTTTGTAAAGTTTATCTAAATCGAAAAAAAAAAAAAAATTATGCTGAGCTTGCGATATGACCTTAACCGTTAACTTTTCTCTGTGACGTCTACCTTTGACTGATTGTTCTAAAATCCCTTCGTTTTTGCCTTACTCTTCCAAGAACTTTAGCCTAAATTTAATAAGAGCTGTTTAAGTTGACCTTGCCATGTGACTTAAACCTCTGATCCTTCCCAGTGACCTTGACCTTGACTGATTATTCTCAATCAACCCCTGTTATTTTTGCTTCACCCTCAGTTCTTCGACAAGGTTGGCCAAATCGGATAAAAACTGTTTACGTTGACCCTGGTGTGTGACCTTGGCTTTTGATCTATTGTTCTTAAACCCAATAAATCAACCCCTCTGCTGAACGTAAACCCTTCCACCAAGTTTGGATATAACTGGATTTTTTTTTTTTTTTAGTACTTTATGGACACACACACACACACACACACACACACACACACACACACACACACACACACACACACACACACACACATGCCGATGAAAACAATACTCCGCCGTTGCTACTGCGAGTGCAGCTGGAAAAGAGTACCAAAATTTCGATGTTGACTTTTTCCTTCACACTACAAGTACAGCGATGAGCAATAGTTCGTTGACAACTCCTTTCCATAATCGTGTCCTGCCCTCCACATTCCTCATTCTTCCCTGAAAGTTAGAGAGCATCCTTCCCTCTCGTACCCTTTTGTTGTGTATTTCATGTTGATATCGTATAAAAACATTTTACACTTTCAATCGCACATGATGTATGGAAATGTCGGCTAACTTTTGCTCAAGGCTGTAGATATGGGAGTGTGAGTCATCGAACGTAAGACAACACACTTCTTCCATGAGCCAATGCCCAAGCTTCAAAATGACACTAATAACCATGGGACAATCACAGAAGAGGGTGCTTAATGTCCTCGTAATCCGGGACTTTGACACCTTGCTTTTTTGGTTCTCGTCAGGCTTGCTAGTTTATATTCCTCCCCCCCCCCCTCCGACGCCACCACATCTGGGCCTAGTAAGCTCTGGATGGACAAGAACAGTTACAGAAGGAAGTCACTGTGGTATCCCTTTTTTTTTTTTTTTTCCCCTAGTCTGCCTTGTTCTCACCAGCTTTTATCTCGTCCCCATCCCCACTACCACATCTGTGCCTGGCAAACCCCGGATGGATGGAAAGAGCGTTGTAATGGCTTAGGCTCGTGCGGGGCTCAACATTTGTGAAACTGGAAAAAAAAAAAAATGAGAATCGGAGGCGGTCGTGTGAAGGAGGACAAGACATACTGGATTTTTGGTACTATAAAAATTGTCAGGCTCTGTACTAGATTCAATAATCCTGTTACTGAAAGCCAAGGGTGGAATAACTGTTAATAGTTACACATAATCTCATACTGCAATACATCAGTTTCATTCTTCTATAAATTTTACTTGGTGCACTGAACAAGCCCACGATATTTACCATACTGACTCGACGATGTTTTTTTAAGTACCTGTATGGTATAATGTATAGACATTTATCTTCCCTCATACAGCTACCAAGCACTTCAGAAGCAAATCTGAGTGAACACTGACGTGCGAAAAAAAAAAAAAAAAAAAAAACGACCTTTGCTAATAGTTAACTACTTTGGAGAACTGTATATCCTGTAATCTGGTTAGCCTCCTTTATAAATACGGCCCTAGAACTACCGTGACCATGAACTAAGAGAAATACGAAAAGGAAATATGATGAATTAAGGAGAAGAACTTAACACAAGAGAAGCGGCTTGATATGAAAACATAAAGAAACCAACTAGACAATCTCAACGTGCAAGCCACGTTTTTCACCTAACTTCAGCATCCTTAGGCCCTAACCGTGGTGAAGAGGGAAGAACTGAAGCATATGAGCGTCAAGATTGAGTCTGGTCTTGTAAGGTTTGACTGGTGCAATATACAAGGCGGTCTGTAAAAAGCGCTCCACTAGAAACTAACGGGTCAGTATCTGGTGTGTTGCGGTGAGGGTTCCGTCGGCTTGTGTGGGCTTAACAGTAGTAGGAAATGAATAAACGAGGCAAGATACATTCCGATAACACCAAGCCGTCTCCACAACACACGAGATACCGCTGGGCAGACTGGATGTGGAGCGTTAAATATAGGCCACCCTCAGCCAAACTAAACCCAATGATTCCAGTGATTTAGTTTTAGTTTATTTTTGCTATCTCCAGACGATTTTATTCAGCGTAAGGAGGACCCTATGGTAAGGGGGTTAATGAAGTCTGTGCCATACCCTTCCATTTCTTAAACTGTCTCCCTAGCTGAACAAAATCGTCAGGTAGTAGCCACAACATACAAATGAAAAACACGGACTGAAGATGTTAATAATTACCAAAATGTTTGAAAGGAATTTAAAAGTGAGCATTGACGTTGACGGTGACGAGGTTACTTCGTTTGAGAAATTAGAAAGAAAAATAAGAGTAGAAGTAGGATGAATCGGTGAGGCAGGTGAAGGAAAATACGAGAAGGAAGTAAGACGGATTTATGAGGAAACTGAGAGAAAATAGGAGAAGGAAGTAAGATAGATTTACGAGGAAAGTGAGAGACAATAAGAGATGGAAATATTTATGAAGTGAGAGGAAATATGAGAAGAGAGTAGGAACAATTAATGAGGAAAGTGAAAGAAAATAGGAGAAGGAAATAAGATTAATTAAAGAGTTAAGTGAAAAGGAATCAGAGAAGGAAGCAGGAAAGAAATCAATACAGGAATCGAGAGAGAACTGACGCTGTTTATGAAGTAAGCACGTTCGTCATACTCGTGGCATGCCCCGCGCCATGAACCGTCAAAGAGGTGGGGGTGGGGGTAAAAGTAATGGGCGTGGTGAGCAAGGGTATGGATGGGATGGGATGGACGGTGAGGCTGAGACGGGAAAGCAAACTTCATGAAAATGGGTGTTGTAGGATTAGTGGATTGAGTGCAGTGAAGGTTACTCAAATATTCTCCATGAAAGTAAGTGTCGTGTTAAGGGTGGTACGGAAATGAATGTGGGAGGCAATGACAAGAGGCAGATGAGCTGGAACTGTGGTGAAGGGTAGTGCGGGACCAAAAGAGTACTCCCCGTGTACCCTGTGGATGTACACGCTGCAGAAGTAATGGTTTACGTACAGAGAAGGTTTATTTAAAAGTTTTCTCCAAGAATAATAGAGACAAGCTCGCGTTTCTCTCATATACCTACGACGCAAGTAGAAATCGGTATAAGAACAAAACCCAACCTAACCTAACCGTGAAAGCCAAGAATTCGGTCCTAATCTTGGCGATGAAGGAAAACCTGAAGTGTGTGGATCTCACGATTAGGTTAAGGCTTGCTAGGTCTGTGCAGTATCAACAAATAAATCAGTGACACAAGAGTAGTAGTAATAACAGCTGCAACCCCAGGCTCAGCTGAACGTGAACCCAGTGGATTGCAGGCTTAAACAACCCTCCACCTGCAGTTCACCATCCTTCCTTGAGGGACTTGAGGGATGCTGAAGGACGTTTGCATACCTGGGCAGCGGAGTTGACAGTCATATCTGTGGCAGAGCGAGAGGACGCCCTTCTCCAGCACAAGGAACCACAATTAACTTTCATATTACCAAAATGAGTTGAAATGAGTGTGAGAAGGAGTGAGCACTGACCTCGACGCTGAGAGTGATCCAGGAGACTTCGTTTGAAAAATTGGCCGTGAGGATGTGGTTGCCGACGGGAAGGCTGGGCAGAGTGAAGGTAAAACTGGTGGCGAGAGTGAACCCGGGGGAGGCTTCATTGTTCGGGTCTATGGCCACACCCAGCTCCTCTCCTGAAAAAACAAGAAAGCTTTGGGTTAATGCCTGTCCTCTGCACGAAGTTCATTAAGGTAATTTTCTCCGCGTCTCAATTTTCTTCTAGACTACGACTCACAATGACCGGTGTTACATCCAGCTCCTTCATTGCTATGCTGGTGAACAGGGACAAAGGGGAACACACACATTCCAAGGTCCGTATTATCATCAGTTAAGATGGCTGCCTAACACCTATTCCTAACCAGTTCATTTTTACATATAACTAACTAGTAAAACCTTGTGTGTTATTTTTGCCTTCCACGTTGGAATCTAAAAGATATAAACAACAAACAAGTGAGCAGTGAGGCGTGGTACGGAAAATAAATCGATAAGAAAAAAGGTATTAGGGAGCTTCATTAATCGACGAGAATATAAACCCAAGAGTCTGACTGGCCTTAGAATCGAACCCGGGATCTTCTAGTTTTGAACCCGATCCGTTAACCCATACACCACCGGCTCCCCCTCCACCCCCCTGATGATGTAATAGTGTAGTGAATAGACAGAAGGCAACGGGCAGAAGCACAGGACCTTCTAAAGTTCTCTTGATCCTAAATTGTGTATAGGTTTGCTTGTTATTTATGTCATAACTTATACAGCTACACAGACACATCACAACCAAAGTAAAGTTAATATTGTGGTGAAAAATACAACGACTCATTCCTGGTTTGTTTATGTATCTATCACCACTCACACAGCTGCCAGACACTTCACAACCACAGCAGAGTTAATGTTGTGGTGAAAAATACAGCATAAAAAATTCCTGATAAAGAGTTAACAGCCATGGAGACTTGCTTGGTGAAAGAATTGGCTACGACCCCTGATAATTATGGTCTTTGGTGTTTAAGGAGGTTAATATGAAAGAGAAAGTGAGTAACGACACAGCCAGGCCTATTTGTGAGTATCAATAGGCAACAAGAAAGGCAATAACAGCACAGGTATATATGAATGTGTAGGGGCAACAAAAGAATAGAATAAAAATAAGGTACTATCACGAACAAAAGTTCGTTCCCCCAGCCAGCCACTGTGTGAATCTGAAACTCCTGAGGATCTAAAAACGAAGCATCTGAAAGAATTGCCATTTTCACCCAACAGATAGCGCGCCGCACAGTAATGTTTATGAGGGGGGGCTGGGAGGTTACGAGAGGAAGGTGCGACGAAAGGAAGTTGTATCCGGGTGCAGATTACGTAGCTTAATCACCAGATGTTGATAAATCGATTGTGGATTGTGGATTACAATAAGAACGATAAATTATGTTCGGTAACAATATTTGTTTGCGTAGTGCATGTTGTAGCAGAAACAGTGGTCTAATTAATCTTATGATAACTACTGTAGCAGTACACTAAAATCACACATTTTTAGTGTTGAAGCAGGGGCATATGATACTTGTTCGTAATATACAGTATGTGATATTATTTTCAATGTCGATTAGCTGTAGGCATTCATACAACCTGTTATACCAAACAATATTTTATTTTGTCCGTTATAAAATATTAGATTTTATTCCACACATTACCAACACAGTAATTATCTCGCAGATGAGGCAGTACATCGCACACTGTTATGAGTATATCAATAAATGTTGCCTCCTCCTAGTGTATTGCAGGAATTAGTGGCTGAAATACACCTACGTTACACCTGGCAGATTTCGCTCAACCTTAGGTCAACATAACAGAAATGGTGTTCATTTTTCTTTGTTTTCTAGTTTACCTCACTGACAGGCTATAAGGATAAAAAATAGCACTGCATTTTTTCCCCTCAGTAAACTAGCATTTTCACTGAGGTAAACTGTAAAAAAAAGGCATATTATGCAGACTAGAGTTATTGTTAACCAGTACCTCAGTTGAGGCAAAAAAGTCAGTGTAACCTTAGTCTTATCCTGACTCGTCTGGTGCGGGTGGAATACACAGTCCATACATGGTGCAGACACTGTAATCTTCCTTGACTCGTTAAATAGGTCTAGTAACCATGCAGTTACATAAGTTGTTCACCCCGTAATTATCACTTTGCAGAAATAAAAACGTGATGTCTACAACTTATGTAGTAAAACAAATACCTTGCCAGAAGGATATTGTGGGTCTTAAATTGTCTATGTTACACGTAACTAGTTATTTCATGTCAGGACCACCCATAAACAAGTGTTTAACTATCCAGGAGTGATGGTCTTCACGTCTCTCATCACTCTCTCTCTCTTGTAGGAATGTTTGCTTCTGTATTTGTTTATAGTGGGGTCGGGGGTTGTGAGAGGCCGATGCCTGGACTGTAAGTTTGTATGTGGGTGATTATGTAGCTTAATCACCAGATGCTGAGCTAACAAAACGATTGTCATAGTGATGGTGAAATACCTAGTTCTCAGAAAAAAAAAAAAAATGCAACAGACGATACGTTTTTATACATGTTAGTGGAATGTCTAAAACACGTAGGTCATTCCCGGGAGGAATTGTTCACTACCGTCCAGGCCACGAACTGGTTGCACGGGCCTCACACGGTGCATGGGAAAGGCCGATGCTGCAATATGCTTTGCAATACGAAATATATGAGCAACCGACTTGCACAAATGCACATGCAAACATGTTTTACAAGGCATAGCCACACAGGGGAGGTATGAAGAACGAAGGAGGTTAATGAGGGACGAGAAGACCAGCGAACCTGGACCATTCACCACTTGTTCTCACGTGATAACCAGCCACGTGCGTCATAAACATTGAGACCCATAATAGACTTGGATTAAGCACTTTGTTATTACATAATTTGGGGCCTCACTTTTTTAAATAACTTAGTAATATTACGGAATGAATAACATTTGTAATTGCATTATCACATTGGTTGTGTCTGCTCGATGTATGAGCTGGCTATCTTACCCGCACCAAAGCTGGGCTTACATTGGCTGGTTTCCCTCAACCAAGGAATGGGCTGGAAAGAACGTCGGTGTTCATATTTTCCCTGTTTTACAATATACCCCACTGAAGGTGCTTCTTTACTGAGGTAGTATAACAACAATAGTATATTTCCACAATCAAGTAGCCCGTCAGAGGGGTAAAAAAAAAAAAATGTGTACCACTTGTTACTTTTATAATGACTCGTGGTTGACGGAAACCTGCCAGTGTGACCACATATTTACTTAGGGCACCATTTCCTGCAATACACTTACTACGGGTGAGGATGGGCTGTGGGTCACATTTGTTCACAATATTCACATAATAGTGTGCAGTTAATCCCATTATAAAAAGCGGTGCCAAGGCACAGCAAAACCGTCCCCGGCAGTCATTTTAGTGCTGACGTAAAATCACAACAGGATATCTAGTCAAAGATATCACATCAGATTTCAAGTAATTAGGGTGAAAATTGACGATTTTATGCTCATTTGAAATTTTAGGTCCGACCCACCTGAACTGACCCCCTTACCGCTAACCGGGGGGTGACACTTCTGAAGTAATGAGGCATGTCATAGGATGCAGATTGGAAAGGTGCTCCTTTAGGTTTTGCTTTCATTTCGAAATGACTAATCTGAATAGAGTTATAGCAAAAAAAAATATTTTTACCCCTCTCCATTTTTATACATTATTGGCCCTACAGCCTGGGCCTTGGCCCAATTTGGTCCAAAATTTAATCAGGTGATCAGAATGTCATAGCCCATCATCCTTGTAATTTTAGTCAAAATCGCATCAGTAGTTTTCGCCTAAAGTTATCAGACAGACAGACAAACCAACAGAGTGAAAACAATACCCATCCCCGAGCCACTCCAGGGCGGGGATGGGTGATGACAGATAGGCCAATTTATCTTGTGTTGGTAATGTGTGGGATGAACTCGAAACAATTATAACAGAGCAAATAAATTATTGTTCGGTGTAATAGGTATCATAGGGATGGTCAATTATTAGGATTTAATAATATCACACATATATTAACAACACGTCATATACACCTAAACTAACTATCGTGGAAACGGCATCTCCCAACCTCCCCGACCCCACTATAAACAAATACAGAAGCAAACATTCCTACAAGAGAAAGAGAGTGATGAGAGACGTGAAGACCATCACTCCTGGATAGTTAAACACTTGTTTATGGGTGGTCCTGACATGAAATAACTAGTTACGTGTAACATGGACAATGTAAGACCCACATTATCCTTTTGGCAAGGTATTTGTTTTACTACATAAGTTGTAGACATCACATTTTTATTTCTGCAAAGTGATAATAACGGGGTGAACAACATATGTTACTGCATGGTTACTAGACCTATTTAACGAGTCAAGGAAGCTGACAGTGTCTGCACCATGTATGGACTGTGTATTCCACCCGCACCAGACGAGTCAGGATAAAACTAAGGTTACACTGACTTTTTTGCCTCAACTGAGGTACTGGTTAACAATAACTATAGTCAGTCTGCATAATATGCCTTTTTTTTACAGTTTACCTCGGTGAAAATGCTATTTTACTCAGGGAAAAAAATGCAGTGCTATTTTTGCTCCTTATAGCCCGTCAGTGAGGTGAACTAGAAAACAAAGAAAACTGAACACCACTTCTGTTATGGTGACCTAAGGTTGAGCGAAATCTGCCAGGTGTAACGTAGGTGTATTTCAGCCACTAATTCCTGCAATATACTAGGAGGAGGCAACATTTGTTGATATACTCATAACAGTGTGCGATGTACTGCCTCATCTGCGAGAAAATTACTGTGTTGGTAATGTGTGGAATAAAATCTAATATTTTATAACGGACAAAATAAAATATTGTTTGGTATAACAGGTTGTATGAATGCCTACAGCTAATCGACATTGAAAATAATATCACATACTGTATATTACGAACAAGTATCATATGCCCCTGCTTCAACGCTAAAAATGTGTGATTTTAGTGTACTGCTACAGTAGTTATCATAAGATTAATTAGACCACTGTTTCTGCTACAACATGCACTACGCATACAAATATTGTTAATGAACATAATTTATCGTTCTTATTGTAATCCATCTCTATCACAATCGATTTATCAACATCTGGTGATTAAGCTACGTAATCTGCACCCGGATACAACTTCCTTTCGTCGCACCTTCCTCTCGTAACCTCCCTGCCCCCCCTCATAAACATTACTGTGCGGCGCGCTATCTGTTGGGTGAAAATGGCAATTCTTTGAGATGCTTCATTTTTAGATCCTCAGGAGTTTCAGATTCACACAGTGGCTGGCTGGGGGAACGAACTTTTGTTCGTGATAGTACCTATAAGTATGAACAGGTAACGAGAATGCGAGTTTCTGCATAGGTGTGTTCATTATTTCTTGATCCTAACCTATATACCAGACTGCTTGTTTGTGTTTTCATTTTCACTCAGACAACTGCCAAACAGAACAAAACCAAATGAATGTCAGCGGGAAAATATTAGATCAAACAAAATCATTCTCGGTAACAGTTAACTTCCAGGAAGAGGTTTAATGAAGAAACTGGCAAAGGTTCTTTATGAAACCCAAGTGTCTATGAATATGAGAAAGTGAGTAAGCAAATGGATTTATGAAAGTGAATAGACAAGAAGGAAGAAGGAAGGACGGGGGAGGTGGATGGGGAATACAGACAGACAACTAGGTGGCAAGAGTCAGGTGTTTATCAAGGTGAACAGGGAGGAAGAAAGTGACTGAAAGCACACGTGTGGATGAAGGTAAATATAAAGCAAGAGTGAAAGTACAGGTGTTGATGGGCAGCATTTTCAACCCTTTCAAGCCGAGTACATCATGTCTGAGCTACTCATGCTGCAGTCAAATGATTTATCTCTGCCTTGTGGACTTTTCTGAGACAGCTAATTCACAGCCTTCATTAACCCCTTCACTATAAGATTTTTCCTTTAACCTAAACAAAACCGTCTGTCAATACAAAGAATAAACTAAAAAAAAGAAAAAGACGTCGGCGGATTCAAAGGATTAAGCAATAGAGTGTGATGCGGGAAGCGGGTCCACAATTCTTTACGTCATGACTCAAACATAAAAGGAAAATAGACGAGGTTTCACGATTTTTACCTCGTTGTTGGCTGCGGTATGGAAAGTGAAATGCAGTCAAACAGTTTCCTATCCTCACAGATGATTTGAAATAATACCACCACATCAGTAAGGGTCTGTCTGAACCCCCCCGGATCTCAGTTCTAACCTCTTACAAGCCGATGACGCATTGCAAACTTCATTCTAGCTGTCTCCTCACGATTTTTATTCAACTTAAAAGACTTTTCGAAATGAAGGGCTTAGATATAGCCTTTATTAACTCCTTCATCACAGTAGATCTCTCCTAAGCTGAAAATAATCGAACTGGGATTTTGGTTATAGCTTTTATGAACGCCTTTACTACAAGAGGTTTCTCCTACGCCAAACAATATGGTCTGTTGTTGGCATGAAGAAAGCAAAAAAATGGCGCACTGGGGGAGAGGGTGTTATTAATGCGGTGTTATGTCATTATCAGTCTCCCCCATGGAGACAGTGAGTGTACGTGCACAGGTAAGAATAACGCACATAAAAGGCCAGGTGTGTTGAGGGAAGGGGAGGGGCGAGGGGAGGGAAGAGGCGAGGGGTGAGGAGTTTCGGGGGGAGGGGAGTGATCAGGGAGGGAACTGTCTACAGTTGAACACTAAAAAATTCTGCTCCCTCTCCTGCTTCTTTCTCCATTAACCCCTTCAGTCCAAGGATGTATTTGATATTCCTGCTACCTTCAGACGATTTCATTTGGCTCAGAGAGGTAAGTTTTGAAGGGATTACTGCAGATTATTTGTGACTTCGTCTCCACAGATGTGTTCTCCAAAATGAACACTAATATCTGGAGAAAAAGTTAATACTAATACTTCATCCATCCATCATCCAATCCTATATTGCCCCATGAGGAGCGTAGGAGCTCGGGGCTAGGCAGTTGGTCCTGACATTTAAGATGAGAGTGACCAACCTCACTCATCCCTGAGTGGCATTACATGAGCAATAAACCCCAACTACTCCTTGGATATAAACCTTCACCGGCTCAATTCGATTGGAGCGCAATAATTACCCACTACACCACCAGGTGCCAATATTTGGTTATATGGTTACCACCCAGCGTAGTAAATGGTTTCCTGGTGTACAAGAAACCATTTGGCTTGTCACTCAGTGTAGAGTCACCCACAGGCAGAAGAAAGAGGAAAGGATGAAGGAATGAAAGACAGAAGAGGGAGTGTAAAGTCACCCGTAGGCAGAAGGACGAGGAAAGAATGAAGAAAAGAAAGATAGAAGATGGAAGGAAAGATGGATGGAGGAGAGGACAGGGCAGACACCCGAGAGCAGCACTACATTGAGTGAGTGGATGGTGGGCGCCCCCACCTACCACAAAATACTAATACTAATACTAATAATAACAAATAATAATAATAATAATAATAATAATAATAATAATAATAATAATAATAATAATAATAATAATAATAACCGAAATGAAAGGGAGCTAACTTCTGCCAATCAGCCCAAAATTTCCTGATCCCAACATTAATAAACTGATGTGACCACACATCATTGTCGTCTGGGGTGGCCAGGCAGTTCTGCTTTTGAATTCCTTGTCCTGGAGCTCTGGACTATAATAGAATATATTCCATTTTCACTCTTGGTGGTATGATCTTGCACACCACTGAAATCGTGTTTCATTAGTTTAATCAAAGTAAAAATGTCATACCTGATGTAGGAAAGGGCAAAAATATACAGGCAGAACATCAAGGAAGCATTTAACTTTTGCCTATGTAGCAGAATTGTGGTCATTTGCACAGAAATGAAATCAGTTCAGGAAGCTGAAAATTCCAGTTCAGAAACAAAATCCAAAATGCTAAGTAAAACTCAGACTGAATTGAATGATGTGAAATCGAACTGACGCCGGCATATGTACTGTACAAGAGGCATTACTAACAGAGTGTATGGAAGTGACGTGGCTGGGAGGAGAAGAGACGGAAACCTAGGACGAGGCGGTACAGAAATAAGGTGACAGAGTATGAAAGGGACGGTGGTGTACCAAGTGGTGTAAGAATCGCTAGCAGTTCCTGATGATGAGGCCACCCCTGAATGGATGCTGCGTCAGGCAGTAAGTGCGTATAGATAAAATGTCTTCATACTGGGTCCAGTGAATGGGTTCCGAGCATCGTGTCCTTTTTTTCCTTTATAAGTTATTGAAGTGGCATCCTACTGCTAACAGTGTTTTTAGCCTCAGGTTCACCAGATTGGTTCTGAAGCTCCATGGAGAGGAAAACGGGAGAGGCGGCAGTACTTTTAATGCCAAAGTACGTACACTTATGATCACTAAATATCTGCTCATAGGTGCCCCCTTCCTGCCCCTGTATACCCAGGGAAGAGGGGAGGGAGGACGAAACGAGCTCCATCTGCCTCTACCCCAGCTACCAACCCTCCCCCATACCCCTAGCCCCCACCAGTCCTAACTGCCACATACATCTCAAACTGATTTTATGCATAACACACCTGATCCCTCTACTAACACAAACATAGAACACTAGATATGTAAAAAGTATATAATATAACTATGAATGCGCTGCAGCAAGAAATTATTGCATTATAATGTTGACTAAAACAAAAACGTTAACAACGGCCATGCCAGGCCTCATGCGTTGGGTGCACCGCTTTGCAAACACACACACACACACACACACACACACACACACACACACACACACACACACACACACACACACACACACACGCAGCCACCCAACGCATGAGGCCTGAGGTGGCCGATGGTAACGTTTTTGGTTTCCTGTCAACGTTATAATGCAATAATTTCTTGCTGCAGCGAGTTTATAGTTATATAGTTTCTACATATCCTAGTGTTCTATGTCTGTGTATAAGTAGTGTGACTAGGAGTGTTAAGTATGAAATCAGCTTGAGATGTAACTGCCGATGACGGGTGGGGTTGGACTGGGTTGGGGTATGGGGGAGGGTTGGGAGGTTGGGTAGAGGAGAGTCGAGGTCGTTTTGTCCCCCCCTCCCCTCTTCCCTGGGTATATAGGGTTAGGGAGGGGGCACCCATGTGCAGAAAATAGTGATCATGAGTGTACATAAGGGAAAAATTCATGATGGTGATGCTTGAATAATGATTATGATTGTGTGGCTGGGAGGACTGACAAGGCTGGTGAGAAAATATGTTGTGAAAGAGAGAGAGAGAGAGAGAGAGAGAGAGAGAGAGAGAGAGAGAGAGAGAGAGAGAGAGAGATTATGAACAGTAGCCTGCCAATGATGCCACTGTCTGTATGTTATGTTCATGTACCTTCCGATACTTGACATCACATGTTACTCACTGATTTTATGAACAAATTGTACATACCATACTGACTGCAGATTTTCATTTTGTAAACTGGTTTGATAAATAAAACTTGTTTTATTAACCAAAGGGTACAGGCATTATTTGTATAGCAGAGTTAGAACTCTGTAGTATTGTTGTTATTAATATGAATATAGTTAAATGTTTATATGCTGTTTACATTTATTCTTTCTGATATATGTGGGGCCCCAAGGACCGAGGCGCCTAGGGCACGTGTCTTTGTGCTCTGGGGTAAACATGTCCCTGCATCTGTTTATTTGTGAATCGGTCTCTATTTATCACTCTATTGTGTGTTTATCTATTTATATATATTTTTCTATCTGTTTGCCTCTATACATTATGTGCAAACACAGACTAAATCCTCTTGAAATTGGATGTAGTGTGGCGTAAGAAAATTATACATGTTGAAGTTATATAAGAAAATAAATGAAGGCTTTGTTAACTGCAACTTGGTAATAATGACTCCCCACTTGACAACAGGAGTGAAGTTCCCCGCTCCCCCTCACAGCCCCCTCTCCCCCTCACTCCTCCCTCTCCCTAACCCCCCTCCCTCTTACCACCTCACCCTCACACCTCACCACCTGTCTTTCCCCCTCATAACCTCTCCCCTCCCCATCACTCGTTCCTCACCACCTTTACCTCTCCCCTCCCCATCACTCTTTCCTCACCACCTTTACCTCTCCCCCTTTCATAACCTTTGCCTCACCACTCCCTTTTCACCATTCCTGCCTCTCCTTCCTCTTCTTCACAGCATCCCTGCCTCTCGCTCTCTTTCCTATACCATCCCTGCCTCTCTCTCCCTTCCCCACACCATCCCTGCCTCTCCTTCCCTTCCCCACACCATCCCTGCCTCTCCTTCCCTTCCCCACACCATTCCTGCCTCTCCCTCCCTTCCCCACACCATCCCTGCCTCTCCCTCCATTCCCCACACCGTCCCTGCCTCTCCATCCCTTCCCCACACCGTCCCTGCCTCTCCATCCCTTCCCCACACCATCCGTGTCTCTCCATCCATTCCCCAAACCATCCTTGGCTCTCCCTTCATTCTCCACACCATCCCTGCCTTTCTTTTCTCTTTCCCACTCACCACCCCTGCCTCTCCCCTCCCTCTCTCCTCCTCACCACCCCTGCCTCTCCCCTCCCTCCATCTCCCTCACCACTCCTGCTTCTCCCCTCGCTTTCCCCCTCACAACCCCGACCTCCCTCATCCCTCCCCTTTCATGGCCATTTGAGCTTAAACACTATTAAACCTGTTATCTCGGTAGGGTGTAGGATGGGTGTGATCTTCAGAGCTATGGATGAGCCAATTAAGTGAGAAGGCATCGAAAGTGTGTCAATTAAACCAGGTAAGGGAGGGAGGGAGGGATGAATATATCTAGTCTCTACATCCCTTAGAATGACAACCTGAATAAACCACATTTGTTTTACTATTAATGAAGTAACACCAGCAGGAGGGAATTTCAACACTTGGTATAGACCAATGGAACAGAAAGTCCAATATATATACAGAAGGTGGCAGGCTGCTACAAAATTTATGTCATCACCCTGAGGCAGGCCTGATGGGGGTATGAGACAATGCAAATTACGGGGAGGGGACGGGGGGCTGAATTATGCCTGGATTTTAAATGGCCAAGGGATCCCAAGCGACTGTCTGTTATCGCCGAAATGCTGAGTAATCATTTTCCTCTTGATGTTAGTACAACACTGGGAAAGAGAGATTAATTTAAACATAAACGCAATACTGCTACCTAAGGAATAAATAAAACTTGTTGAAGCTGGTAGAAGATTTTGGCACTTTAATTATAAGCTAACTTGTCCAGACGCATTTAAGAAATGCTTTACATAACTGAAAATGTATTTGGGGATGGGAGTGACAAATAAAGACAACAGGGAACCAATACAACGAAAGCAAGAGGCATTCAGAGTGCAAAACCTGTGCACACCATCTTGTTTAAGGGCCGAATATTAGATTTTGCCCTGTTATCTTGTCTTTCAACATCAACTATGGTTCATATCACATCAATACTATCTCAGTTGATTATGCCCAGTGATCTTGATCCCTCTGATTTTGACCTCTGACTTTTTTAAATTGAATCCCTTGACCTCTGACATCCATCTATCTATCTATATACCTAGGCTGCTTCCTCCAAATGGGGGGTTGCCATGAAAGGTCGACACATTCCCAATTTACTCATCCACACACACACATTTACTCGTACCTTAGCCCCAAGGTAAGAAGGGACAGATCCTCACCGCACCACACCATACGAGGGTCAACTACGCAGTGCAATGAGCGACATCCGCAGCAGGACCCGACAGCAGAGATGGTTTACCCTTGCCACATCATAATGGACCCATCCCCTCACCTGCACCTGACTTGATCAGCTGATCAGACCAAATGCGGGAGAATAGCCCTTCGGGGCCGCGTCACCGTTCATGCATTCACAATCTCTCTCGTCATCCCTATCACGCACAGCCACTCTTCTTTGCTCTACAGACATTCCTCTCGAATCCAACGCTCTCTTCACACTGTCCATCCATCCTTTTCGTGGTCTTCCTCTCAGCCTTACACCTCTCACGTCCGATCCAGTTATCTTTTTCACCAGTCGCTCTTCATCCATTCTCTCCATATGCCCAAACCATCGTAACACTCTCTGTTCAACTCATTCAGCCATCTCCTGTATAATGCCAGTTCTCCGTCGCACTTCATCATTTCTCACTCGATCCATACGCGTCACTCCACACATGCTCCTCAGACACCTCATCTTCATTACATTCAGACTTTGACATACTGCTGTAAAAACAATGGGTCAGTCTCTTGGATGATGCTCAGTTCATCCAATAAGTTTCATTCAGATCAGAGCATGACTGTTTCTGTTATTTTGGTCACACACAAATAAACGAGTCGACCTTTGGCCTTACCCTATAATCTTGACGTCTGATTGCTTGCAAAACCGAATCCCTTCATTCCTAGCCTACCTTTAACCTTTCCACCAAGTTAAGCTTAAATCAGATTAAATCTAAGTCGACTCTGCCCTGTGGCCTTGGTCTTTGACCTTTCCCTCTGACCTTGACCTTTTACTGTTTATTTTCAAAATCGAAAACTTGATCTAAATCGGATAAATCTGTTTAAGCTGACTTTGCCCTGTGACCTATATCTTTGATCTATTGTTCTAAAAAGGCAGTACGTCAACCCCTTCAATAAGCCTCAACTTTTCCACCACGTTTGATTAAAACCGATCAAAACTTTTTTATATATTTTGTACACACTGACATACGCGGGTCGAACTTTGACCTTGCCCCGTGACCCTAACCTCTGACAGATTGTTCGAAAAACTGAATGACTTCACTCTTACCCTCAACTCCTCCTTCTAGTTGATCAAAATTAGCTACAACCTTTTCAAGTTGCTTTCCTGGCCATACGTTTGACCTAGCCCTGTGACCCTGACCTCTGACTATTGTTTTCAAATACGACTGACTTATTCATGGCTGACCCTCAGCACTTCCACCAAGTTTGGTTAACATCTGATAAAAACTATTTGAGCTATTATACGCGTCCGAGAGCGCGCGCGCAAGCATACACACACACACACACACACACACACACACACACACACACACACACACACACACACACACACACAAGAAAACATAATATCAGCACTAGCCGCTCAAGACGTGAGTGTAACAAGTGAACATTAAAGTGAATTTGACAGGAAAGTCGGAAACACAGAATATATATAAAGTAAGAGTGAAGAGAATTTAATAAAGTTATGGAGATCTGTATTTTAATCCTGAAAGAAACAGCCACAGAAATAATTAATGCCTGGGCCTCAGCTTCCTGTACTGAAAACCTACCACACGATATCAAGATGGCAGTTAGGGGCTGGAAGGAAGGGGGGGGGGGAAGAGACGTCAGAATATTCTTTGTGTATTACAACTCCGAGGTCAGTCTTGTATGAAAATTACGTGAGATGGGATGTTATGGGCTGTTACGAAAATGGAAAATCTACACCTCCTGGCGAAAGTGGTATTACTTAAGAGGCACTAAATCACTTCTTGATCTATTTAATATCAGTTTCAGTCTTGGTAGGCTAGTAAGGCACGGCAACTGGGATAAAATCACTCCTTTTCCCTAGGCTACAGAAGAGGCAGAGCAGTACCTCTAACACCATGCTGCTGCAAAATGTTGGAAAGACTCTTATTAGAAAGAATTATTTACAGTCTAAGAGATAAACTTAGCTATTATCTACTGTATTTGGATTAATAAAGGGTAAGGGTATCAGTGGAGCTACAACTGGATGTTTATCAAATGATGCCAACTACTGTCAGATATTTATAGATTTAAAGAAGGCATTAAAAAAAGAAATGGAGAGATTAAATTATATGAGTCAGCTGCTGTGGGAGTCTCAGGGAGTCTGCTTCACCGGCTGGGAGATCGTGTCCATGGCAGAACTTGGGTTTTATTTCAGGGAACACTCATAGGAAAAAATATTTTTGGTCTGGTGATGCCCCAGAAGGTTCGGTGAATGTTCTAATGAATAAAATACATTCAAAATTTTGGGGCAGACACTGAAACAATAGCATGTGCAAAATATATTTTGAAACAGTAAAATATCTGAAGTCATGCAGAGGCGATAAATCAGTACGAACAAGGAGTACTCAAAAAACACAATACCTACGCCCAATAACTGGTCTAAGGGCCGAACATCTGACTTTGTAATGTGGCTTTGACCTTCGACCGATTGCACTCAAAATCGATTTACTTGATTATTCCTATCTTTAGTCTCTTCACCAAGTTTGGTTAAAATCGGATCAAAGCTACCTTAGTTGACCTTGCTCTGTGACACTGACATCTGGTCTTCCCCTGTGACCTTGATTTTTGACTGACTGTTCCTCAAATCGAGCCCCTTTATCCTTGCCTTGCCCGGATCCTTTCCAAAAAGTCTGGCATAAATCGGACGAAAATTGTTTGTTGGCCTGGTATGCGACCTTTTCATTTGACCTCTTCTTCATAAAAACATCTGGTCTGATTATCCCTCACCATTCCTCTCTCTACCCTCCCTCTCCCGCACCATCCCTACCCCTCCCTACTCTCCCCCTTATCAACCATGCTTCTCCTCTCTCTCCCTCTCATCACCCCTGCCTCTCCTCTCCATCCCATTTATCATCTCTGCCTCTCCCCTCCGTCCAGCTCATTACCCCTGCCTCTCCCCTCTCTCTTCCTCAGCGCTCCTACCTATTCCCCCCTCGCCTCTCATCATCCCTACCTCCCTCTTACTATCCCTGCTCCTCCTCTCCCTCCCTCTCATCAACCCTGCGTCTCCCCTTCCTCGCTCGCACCACCCCTGCCTCTCCCTCTCCCTCTCCACCCCTACCTCTCCCCTCTCTCGCCCTCACCACCCCCACCTCTCCCTTCCCTCGCCCTCGCCAACCCTGCCTCTCCCCTCTCACTACTCGTGCCTCTCCTCTCCCTCCCCATCATCACTCAAACCTCACCTTTCCTCTATTCCGTTTTTCTTTCTCTTCTCCCCCATCTTCTCTTTTCTCCCTCATCATCTTTCCTATATCCTCCACACCAGTAACTCTTCCCATCCTTTTTCCCTAAGACAACCCTTGCTTTATTGTCTTTTCCTTTCTCCAATTTGACTATCATATCTCACTACATTTCGTATGGTACAACTTAAGCTTTTACTCTAATCCTGCCCAACCTTTCTTTTATTCTTCCTCTCCCATCGTTCTTTATTTTTCCCCTTCTTCACCATTTTCTTTAATACTTCCTTCCTTCCGCCCTTTTCCTCCTTCCCTCAATCTTTCCCCTTACCTTCTCTCGCCTTATTATCATTCCCTTTATATTACATGCTGTCTTCCTTCCAAACCTTCACTTTATCTTCCTCGCCTCGAAACTCTTTCATCTTCCATCGCTTACCTGACTTCCTTTCGCTTTCCTTCTTCTCTTCTTGTCATTCTCCCTTTCTCTATCCTTATTCTTTTTCTCCACGTATCCTCCTTCCTCATCTGCTGCTCGTTCCCCCACTTTCCTCCTCCTCATTCCTCCCCGTGCTGCCTTTCTCCCCTTCTTCATATTAGTTTTCTTCTGTGTATCTACGTTTGCATGTATGAAGAATCTTAAGCAATATTCACGGTAAATACGGGTCTATGGGAATTTGGTGTTATAAAAAAATCGTCTTTGCATTTTTTGACATCAATATTCCCTCTGATTGATTGTGAAGTGTTTGGTCAGGAGAGTATTGTGAAAAAGGACTCTTAGTTACGACTTAATTCCTTCAATCTGGTGATGTGTGTACTGGTTTATTTATCCCATCTCCACACCATTATATTTAGCTTTGGGGAGACTCGTGCAGTGACGGGGTATATGAAAGCTATCTCTAACTCCTCCAAAGCTATCTCTAACCCCTCCAATGCTATCTCTAACCCCTCCAGAGCTATCTCTAACCCCTCCAGATCAAAAAATCTCTCCAGCGCTGAATAAAATGGCCTGGAAATCACAAACTCTTGAAAAAACATAGGTCGTCACACTGATGGGGTTTAAGTTTGCATACAGGGCGATCCGTAAATACAGCTTCACTAGAAACTCATCTGGCGATATCTTTTGTTACGGGGAGGGTTCAGTCTGCTGGTGTGGGCGTGGCTGTGGAAGTATGAAGTGAATAAAGGACCCAGGAGTGATAATAATAACTCTGAATGAGCCGCCTACGTAACACAAGAGATGCTAACGTGCGGAGTGGAACAGGAGTGTTATATGGGGACCACCCTGTACACATACCTAAGACTTGATGGCCCTGCAGAAGTGTCAGGTTGGCTGTCCAGGGCGGGTCGTCGGAGCCCAGGCAGGTCAGGTCAAGGGTCACTTCTCCTGGGGGTGTAGCCTGAAGGGGAAGATGAACGGGGAGGAGTATAGTAGTAGTCATCATCATCATCATCATCTTTTTCCCACATAAAGATGAGATAAGAAGCAATAAGACAGCAAAATAAATAAAAGATAATGACTGCGCTGATGACAGAGTTAAATCAGTGGTACCGGTATGTGGTATATGGAGGCGACGGTACAGCGAACAGAGCGGTGGACTGGAATTGTGTCTGATTCTGGTTATTCCAAGAAACAGTTTGTAGATCTAAAATTTATATCCGTTCCCTTAGGCCCACCAATCTTTCTATGTGCCGTACACCTTCACATGTCACCAACTCGGCACTAACACCCACCACCCGTACTGAATACAGAGTAGGGCTGCCTCATTCAGGTCTGGTTTGACGGTATTAGCGAGGGTAGTTTTAAGATGCGTTCGTGATATCGTGGAAGATGGGTCGAGTAACCTATGTTTTAACGAATTTCAAATAATCACACTGCTCCCTGTCACAGCTTTGCTTCGACCTCGCGCCATTTCAAGCGCCATATCACTTTTATAACCACTTGATCACCACTCTTCCGTCAACGTATTTCATGTTTATTTTATTCTTGCTGCTGCTAGACGAGTTTGGGAAATTTTAGGTGCGATCTCTGTTAGTGAATGGATTATTGAAGGCTATATCTAACCTTTCCGGTTCGAAAGTCTCCTGCGCTGAATAAAACCGTCTGACTGAAGGTAAACAAGTAAGAGTCAGTTCCATATGACTCCTTCAGAGACCTTGGGACCTAAGGCTAGGCTACAGAGTTCCTGTATATCTTTAAGGGTAGATGACCAGCTCTGCCTCTCCCCACCATCCCACTTCCCTCACCACCCCTGCCCCTCACCTCACTACCCTTCAAATGACCATCCTCTCCCTCCCGCTTCCCCTACAACCCCTACCACTCCCCTCCCCTCTCTTTTACCACCCATCCAATTCCCATTCTTTTCTTCTCTCCCTCACCCTACCCTCCCTCCCGTTCCTCTCAACACCCCTGTCTCTCCCCTCACTACCCTTGTCTCTTCCCTCCCTTCTCTTCTATCGCCCAGCCATCTCTCAAACCTTTCTCCTTTCCCTCACCCTCCTCTCCCTTTCCCCTCCTCTCTCTTCACTCCTTCAGTTACCCACGTACCCATGGCTTGCTGGTGCTGAGTGTCCATTGGTGCTGGAAAATGATGGGGATGACCTGCACTTCCAGGCTGAAGGTGGTCACGTTCAACTCGTTCTCAGCTTGCCCGTTCACCCGGTACTTGCCGGACGTCGGGGCCACATAATCCACGTAATGGGTCGTTCCTCCTTCTGGCACCTCTGTGGGTCAAGGTGAGTGTGACTGAGTAAAGGTTTAGTGTGTTGTTGCGGTATGTACAATTAAGAGCCAAGTTTCGCCTCATCGTCTGCCCAAACCCGTGGCTAAAATAAAGTCGCTGGTTGCCACAGTTTCACACCAAACTAAGACCTGGTGTTGGCTCATCGATTTTCACAACAAACTTTACGAGTAACAGTGTCACCGAGAACTCGTCCTTGAGTTGCCTGGCAGTGAACAATAGTGTCTCCATTCGTTAAGAACCCCTGGCTTCGACTTCCCTCAAAGCCGGGGTAAGATCATAGGATAAGCAGATCACGACTGTGCACTGGGTTGTGGCTGAGTAACCCCGGTCTGCCTGGCCGAGGAGACCCATCAACCTACGTCATGTAAATGCCCATGCAGGGACGTCCCGTGCAGTGAACTGATGCTTCTTTGCGGTAAACACTGCCCGCCACAGCGAGAGGTGGGGGCAAGTGTGGAGATTAGTTTCCCGGGTGGAAGCAGCATGTGTCAACCAACTTAAGAGGGGCACCATAGCAGGCTCCTCATCACCCATTTATATGGATATATGGTTACCATCCAGTGTTATAACTGGTTTCCTGGGTTACTGGAAACCATTAGGCTTGTCAGTCAGTGTAAAGCCACCTGATGTGGAAAGAGGAGTAATCACGGGAAGAATGGGAAAACTAAGGAAGACAGAGTGCATTGGCGCTTGCGAGTATGAATTTTGTTTCACTGCAGGTGCAGTGCAAAAGAAAGAGTTACCAGAATGAAAATGTATTTCGGATGAAAGTATAGACCGTAGTTTCAGTACGATGCAAATCAGAGAAAATAAAAATTAATGAAAGTGGTCACCTCTCTCTTTACAACCCCATATCCTCTTAGACTCACTCACTCACCATCGATGTATGCCATGAGCTTGGTGGATGTCCCATCTACCACAGTTAGGTTAATTGCAATTGGGGCTCCCTGCAAGAGAAAAAAAAAATCATATAATATACTGTATACCAAGAAAGACTTTGTAGCACTTGTTCCTTAGCGATATATTCACTACCATACTCATTATTAGTCTGAAATATTACTGACACAAAGTATTATACATCGATATTAGTTACTGAATGTCGGTATTAGAAAAATATAACTAACAAATAAACCAAATAAAAGTGAAGTATGCAAAGACAATCGTTAAGGAAGAAGTGCTATGAAGTCCCCTATGCTAACGGGTCAATATGATGGCAATTGAGTTAGTAGTCTCGATGTGACTGGTAATACAATAGACTTTACGTGTGCATACATGAATGGGCAGCAAAATATCCCCAAACCCAGAAGGCTGTGTTTAGATTTAACTCTGTTCTTGGAGGCAATTAGTCCATTTCTTGAGGAGCTGAGTCAGTGTATGTACGTTAAGGAACACAAAAAGGAGTAGTCTTCTTGCCCTGATTTCAAATGATGATCACGCAAATTGTTTACATGGAGAAATTTTATACCAACACACTGAAATTGTGTTGCCTGTGTTTATGGGAAGTTTAGCCTCGTTTATTTGCCAACAATGATGGCAGTCTGCCCAGTAGTTTTACACACACACACACACACACACACACACACACACACACACACACACACAAAGCAAATATTGTTCCCCTATTCAAGAAAGAGAATAGACAAAATCCACTCAACTACCGACCATTATCACTGACCAGTGGTGTAAGTATGATTCTGGAAAAGCTGATAAAAACCATCTAGATGAACACAGTATGATAACAGAAAGGCAGTTTGGTTTTAGAAAGGGAAAATCATGTGTTACTAATCTCTTCAGCCACTGTGATAGAGTTGCTGAAACATTACAAAAAAGAGAAGGATGGGTGGACAGTATCAATTCAGATTTCAAGAAAGCTTCTGACATACAGATTGGAGCAGATCGGGGACGTGGAAGGTGTGTGCAAGATATTCACAGAAGAAATCTGTGCAGCATGTGAGGTGGTGTGTGGGGTGAAGAGAAGACGAAAGGGAGTGCAGGGAACAGCATGGTGGACTGAAGAGGTGAGCTAGGCTGTGACACAAAAGAAGAAAGCATATAATGAGTGGATGAGAAACGGGCGTGGAAGAAATTGAGAGACAGAAGAGAGAGTTATATGTGGAGAGGAAGAGAGAGGTGAAAAGATGAGTAAGAGAGAGTAAGAAGAGAGTGGATGAGGGATTTGGAAGGAATTTGAGTGTAAAATGAAGAGAATCTGAGAAAATGTTCTGGAAAGAGGTGCCAAAAAAGTTAGCTGGGGAGTGAAAGATAAAAATGGTAGATTACTAGTGGAGATGGGAGAAAAAGTGAGAAGATGGAGGGAACACTTTGAGGAATTGTTGAACATAAAGAATGAAAGTAATGCAAGTATAAGTGGCTGGGGAATGCAAGGAGAAGAAGAGATGTGAGAAGAGAGGAAGAAATCAGTAGGATGGAAGTTGTGGAAGCAATGAAGAAAGTTAAAATGGGGAAAGGCCCAGGAATTGATGGAGTGTGTGGTGAAATGCTGAAGCATGGGGGAGAGATAGTAGTAGAATGGATGTGGAAGATATGCAGATTGGCCTGGGAGGAAGGTAGAGTCCCGGAGGATCGGAAGTCAGGTTTAATTATTCCCTTGTACAAAGGGAAAGGGGAAAAAGAAGTGTGTGGTAATCATAGGGGCATTTGTCTTCTTAGTGTAATAGGAAAAGTATATGGTAGGATACTTATTGACAGAGTTAGGGATATAACAGAGGAATTAGTTGGAGAAAAACAGGGAGGTTTTAGGAAGGGAAGAGGTTGTGTAGATCAGGTATTCATTCTTAGATCTGAAGTGGATAAGTTTCTAGAGAAGGGAAAGAAGTTGTATGCGGCTTTCATGGATTTGAAGAAAGCATATGACAGGGTGGATAGACAAGGATTGTGGAAAGTATTAAGAATATATGGAATAGATGGGAAGTTGCTGAATGCTGTGAAGAGTATGTATGAGGGTGCTAAGGCTGCAGTGCGTGTGGATAGTGAACTGAGTGAGTTTTTCTATTTGAAGGTTGGGTTGGGTTAAAACAGGGATGTGTCATGTCTCCATGGTTGTTCAATCTGTATATGGATGGGGCTAAAAAAGAGGTACAAGGTAGGGCAGTGGATGTTGGAGTGGCCCTAATGAGAGAGGGCAGTGTTTGGAAACTCCCTGTACTGTTGTTTGCAGATGATATATACTGTGTTGTTAAGTGATGACGAAGAGGAGCTACAAGACTTGGTGGATGAGTTTGGGAGAGTGTGTAAGAAACGGAACCTAAACGTGAATGTAGGAAAGAGTAAAGTTATGGTCTTCGAGAGAGGTGAAATCAGTGAATGTACAGTGAGGTTGGATGAGGAGGAATTGGAAAATGTGAGTACGTTGAAGTACTTGGGTAGTGTGATGAGTAAGAATGGAAATTTGGAGGGTGAAGTGCTTGAAAGTGTACAACAAGGAAGAAAGGTTGCTGGTTCCTTGAAGGAAGTGATAAGAAACAGGGAAGTGAGCATGGAAGTGAAAAAGTTATTACATGACAGTACTGTGATACCAACTCTAACGTATGGAAGTGAAGCTTGGACCTTGTTCGAGGGACACAAGTAAAGAGTGAGAGCAGTGGAAATGAGTTATTTGAGAGGAGCCTGTGGATTCACATGGAGAGACAGACAAATAAGGATGTGAAGGAGCGTTGTGGTGTGGATGTGGATATGATAGGAAGTGTTAGAAGAAACACACTGAGGTGGTTTGGCCATGTGGAGAGGATGGACAGTGAGAGACTGACGAGGGGAGTGTATGCGAGAGAGGTGGAGGGGAAGAGAGGGAGGGGAATGCCAAGGATGAGATGGAGGGATGGAGTGGAGAGGTATATGAGAGAGGGGGGTGTGAATTGGGAGCAGGGCAGTAAAATGGCCAGGGATAGGGTGACGTGGAGGCGATTTGTTTGTGGTCACCCCGTAAGGGATTAAGGCTTCTGGCAATAGAGGCGGTGGCTCAATCGGTAGAGAGATGGCCTGCAGTCCTAACGGACCCGGGTTCAAATCCCGCTGGGGCAGGGAACAGTTTAAGGATTTGAATTTCATAAAAGTCAGACTTTACTGATCTACCAAAACACCCGCCGACATGTCGTAAAATTACCCCCGCTAATACCAATACACCAGTCCTGTATGAGACAGCCCTATCATGTATTCAATATGGACGGTGGGTGTTAGCGCCGAAGTGGTGACATGTAGAGGTGTGCGGTATGTCGGAGGACTACTGGGCCTTGAAAGCAGGCTGTGAAGCCTATGCCCAGAGTCGGACACATAAAAAAGAAAAAAAAAATAGATATGACAGAGTGGATAGACAAGGATTGTGGAAAGTATTAAAAATATACAGTATGGAGTAGACAGAAAGTTGCTGAAGCCCGTGAAGAGTATGTATGAGGGTGCTAAGGCTGCAGTGCGTGTGGATAGTGAACTGAGTGAGTTCTTCTATTTGAAGGTTGGATTGAAACAAGGATGTGTCATGTCTCCATGGCTGTTCAGCCAGCGTATATGGATGGGGTTATAAAAGAGATACAAGGTAGGGCAGTGGATGCTGAAGCGGCCCTAGAGAGAGAGGGCAGAGTTCGGAAACTATCTGTACTGTTGTTTGCAGATGATACTGTGTTGTTAAGTGAAGACGAAGGGGAGCTGCAAGGCTTGGTGGATGAGTTTGGGAGAGTGTGTAAGAAACGGACTCTAAAGGTGAATGTAGGGAAGAGTAAAGTGAGGGTCTTCGAGAGAAGTGAAGTCAGTGAATGTACAGTGAGGTTGGATGATGAGGAAATGGAAAATGTGAGTGCATTTAAGTACCTGGGTAGTGTGATGAGTAAGGATGGTAGCTTAGAGGGTGAAGTGCTTGAAAGAGTGCAACAGGGAAGAAAGGTTGCTGGTTCCTTGAAAGCAGCGATAAGAAACAGGGAAATGAGCATAGACGTGAAAAAGCTACTACATGACAGTATTGTGATACCAACTCTAATGTATGGAAGTGAAGCTTGGACCTTGTTCGAGGGACAGAAGTCAAGAGTGAAAGCAGTGGAAATGGGTTATTTGAGAGGAGCCTGCGGAGTCACACGGAGAGACAGACTGACAAATGAGGAAGTGAAGGAGCGTTGTGGTGTGGATGTGGATGTGATAGGAAGCGTTAGGAGAAACACACTAAGGTGGTTTGGACATGTGGAGAGGATGGAGAGCGAGAGACTGACGAGGAGAGTGTATGTGAATGAGCGTGGAGGGGAGGGGAGGGAGCGGGAGGCCAAGGATGAGATGGGGGGATGGAGTGGAGAGGTACATGATAGAGGGGAGTGTGAGCTTGGAGCAGGGCAATGAAATGGCGGGGGACATGGCGATCATGGAGGCGATTTGTTTGTGGCCACCCCTTACGAGTTGAAGGCGTCTGGGAATAGAAAAAATTGACAGAGTACCGCACCAACGACTTTTATGGAAACTGTACCATCAAGGAAGAATCCAAGGCAACCTGTACTCTTGGATGAAGGATTTTCTCAGAAAAAGGGAAATGAGAATACTAAGGGGAAATTACTCATCATGGAGGGAAGTGACTAGCAGAGTTCCACAGGGCTCAATGCTGGCACCAATTATGTTTTTAGTGTATAAAAATGACATAGATAGAAACATTGGAAATGAAAGCTATCAAAATGTGTGTGCTGATGATGC